>NC_136062.1:297136116-297328616 GCF_964261635.1 Lissotriton helveticus | reverse complement strand
GCAGATTCCTTAACTTAGAATATCCCCAGACTGGATAAGGAAAACTTTCCGCAGCAGCACCTATGCGCACGGGGGGGGGGGCACTACTCCGCCCTGATGTCGTCCATGTCCATGCTTGTGAAGCCTGTGCGCGTCAGATGTCTGGTACTGACCCGCACCTCATCTTTATGTGGTGCCTTGGCCTGCACCATGACTCTAAAGAGTGCGACGCCTGTCAGAGGATGAAGCCCAAGTCCCTGAGAGAGCGTTGTATGAAACTGCTGGCTGCACGGCTGTCCGGTCCAGCACCTTCATCGTCGCCGCTCCCCCTCTCAGGATAGGGCTCGTTCCTGAGGTCGTTCCCGCGAACGTTATTCAAAGGCATGTAAGCGCAAGCACAAGCGTTAATCACGGAGGTCTACCTCCCATACGCATACTGCTGGCACCCGCTCCTCTTGCTCTATGCCAGGTAAGGACGCCTGGCAGTCGCTTCCTCCGTACCCTCCCTTTCCGGGGGTTGGAGCGACACGTGCCCACATGGTGGCTTATTCTATAGCACTCCAGTCGTACTTTGGGTCACCCCCTCTCCCTGGAGCGCCTTCGGGTCCCAAAGAGGTGGAAGGCACTCATGTCTGGTCCTCGCCAGCGGATTCTTCCTCGGCGCCGGCTGTGTGCATCGACTGTGGTTCCGGAGCTGATACGACGCCGACGGGACACGGCCCAGTGGGTCCTCCCAGTCGCCCGTCCAGCCCACCCCATCAGTCATCACATAGCCCTGAGCGGCTTCCTTTGCTGACGTCGGAGGCGGATCCGGCCCCGACACCCAGCTTGCCCAGACGTTCTCATTTTGCTGTGGGATCGACGTCGGACAGTGTCGAGGTCGAGTCCCCTCTGATGGTTGTTGATGTCTAGACAGCTCCATCGACGCCGGTGCCAACGTCCATGCTTCCTCAAGAGGTTGCTGTTCCCCCCGACTCCTCAGTCGTTGCTGTGATCTCCACACAGTGTTGATCAACACCCGTGCCATCAACAATGCCTCCTTCTTGTCAAGAGGTTGACCTTTCTCTGGATTCCCTGGATCGGAGGGCCATGGTGCAAGTGCCTTGTGTTGCCTGGCCTTTGGGCCAGTCTCCGGCTTCTCCACTTTTGTTGTCAAGTGGACGGCTTAGTCTCCAACTGTCTACTACCGACGGTTTATTATCACCTAAGCGGATGGCAACTGAAACTTGTGCTGCTTATGCTCGTGCTATTCACAGAGCCGCTGATCCTTTAATGGATCTGCTCCATATGGAGCCTATTGAGGTGGAGCCTTGGCTGCCATTTGGCGGCTCTTTATTTAACATGTTGCATGGCAAATGGGCAAGGCCCTCTTCTGGTGACCCTGTTGATCAGGCTATTGCTCGTAGGCACCTTCCTGCTCCAGGTGATCCACTCTGCCTGTCCAGTCACCCTACGGCTCAGGGACTTGTTGTTCAGGCAGCCATTGACTTAGTCTTCATCTGCCTTGCCATTATTACCTCCCACGAGGGAGTCTAGGTGGCTGGACGCATGTGCTCGCCAGCTTTTTGCCTCTGCCAGTGCTAGCATCCGCGCATTGAATACTGCGTGTGTGTTCGCGCGTGCATCCTCCACCCTTTGGGACTTGGTCGAGAACCCTCTCCCTTCTCTTCCAGAGGAGCTGCGGTCACAGTTGTTTCGACTTCTGCTTGATGGCAGGGGAATGGCGCAATTTTTCGCTCCGTTCTTCCCTTGATGCCACTGGCTCTGTGGGATGAGCTCTTGCTCAATCTGTGGCTTAGCGCCGCCGTGCATGGCTGCACGACTGTCATTTCCTGGATAATGTTCGGGATGCCCTCAGAGATCTACCATCTACCAAATAGCCGGCAGACGACGCTGAATGGTTCCGGGTACGTACCTGGAACCATTCAGCGGGAGCACTCGTCCTGCCGGCTATTTCTCCGTTACTCGGATTTCTTTTCACTGGATACGCCATAATATTACTTACCAAGTGGACATTCCCTGTTACTCACCATTACCAACCAAGTGGATGCGTTTACCTTCAAGCGATACCCTGGTCATAATAGACGACCCTGAGCACCACTAACCTATTTTTAAGCTCCATCATCGCATGAACCTCTTAGTGACTTTGGACAACCTACCTAAACTTTCTGGACAAACACTACCTGGTCTCGAGCGGGGCCGGGTCGGAATTATCACCGGCACAGCGACCTGTGGTCCAGCACTCATCTGCTACAGCCCTGAGGAGTCGTGTAAGCACTGTTACTGCTTGACGACGTAACACGTGTCGGCTGGTCATCATTGCAATTAAAGAGGAATCGTACTACCCATCGTTTTCCTTATCTTCATATGTTGACACTTGAACTGATTAATGTCCATTGAGACATCATTTTCTATATTGTCTTTACTTGTGTGCAATAGGCTTTGCATTTTCACATGTACGGCGTGTGCTCCGGCACGCACTCTTGGAGGGGTTTAGGGCATTTATCCCCTCACCTACTTGCACCTTGTCCCACCAGTACTACACCTACCACCGTGAGCTGTGCGCCCAGTATTTCCCTCACCTTAAAAAATCCCGGTTCTTGGTAGACCATGTTGGTGGTCTTTGTTGGGGCGCCCATCCAATGAGGGTAACATACAGGACGCTTATGCAGTCTACCAGAGAGGAGGGGCGAAGTGACACCCCATTTACCCCACAGTCAACAGGTGCTGCAAATTGTTCGTGGAGAGGATCAGAGTTTACCCCTATGGATGATCTGAGTTATATGTCTCAAGTGAACCTGATCAGTGCATTTTGTGCCACATGCACACGCTGCACATTGTTTCAGTTTAAGTATTTACAACATGCATGTACTACTGCTTCAGCGCAATTGGAAAATGAACTTTGCAGCAGATGCAAAATGTCCCATGTGTGGTATACAAAGGTGAACACTGCCTCTTCATAGAATAGTCCTTCTTGGAGAGTGTGAAGTGTTTTGGATAGAGCATTGACTCACTTGACGATAACCAGGTAATCTGTTAGGTGGCCTTAGGGTACCAGTTCCTAGTGTACAGAAAGGCAGGCTGACTAGTCAACAGGCACGGTGCTGGTTGTACTCAGGCTACAAATCTCTAAGGTTGGAAGCCCCCATGGTGCTATGCATCTCTGCTGCTTCAGATGATGTATTAAGGCAACTGCTTTGGCTTGGATGGGTCACCGCGCAGTTTGTTATGATACGGAAGAGGTCTAGACAGAAAATGTATATTTCATGTTACAGCTATTCTTCCCATTTTAGGAATAGTGTTAGCCAGGATCTCTTTATTTTAGTGAAATTATATAAATATAGGGGCTTTTAGGCAGCCATTTTCATCCGCTTGTCAATTGTCTTTCACATTTTTGCATTGTCCACTGGAGTATACGAAATGGGGTAATGGGTCAGCCCACTTCAGCCATTGGCAAACTTCATTGTTAGTGATTGGTTGTGCCCCTTGTGAAAAGGTAGAATGCAATCACAATGTAGTTTCCTTCAGTGCTAAGGACTACTATGGAAATGTGTGCTTTTTTAGATCAAAAACACTTTTTTATTTATACAAGGACCTGGCAAATCCCCAACCATAAAGTTTAGCATAAATAATGACAAAAAAGCATAGAAAAAAAACAAAAATGTGCCAGCTAACGCCAGAACTATTATCTTTTTCAATGCTTGTTTTATTTGAGAATGTTAGGTTTGCACAACAAAGAACTGGGATCTAGCCACCTTGCATGGGAAATCGTCACTGCATTCTAACCCCAGATTGTGTACGTTGAATGCTTGAATCCGGTGATAGCGGTAGGCGAAGAATGGAGGATGGGCATCACATTGGTATCTGTATGATATGCTTAGATCCTCCTCCGTTAGGGGTGGTGCATAACAGACCAGCCAACAGCTTTGCCGACACCTCTGGTGTACACGAGCACTGGCATGAAGCTAGTCATGGGTCGTGCAAGATGCAACAAGTTAAGTAAGTAGGTGACTAATGGATTCACCATAGACGTGTGTGTATCAGGTCTGAATCCCAGTGACTCTTCGCAGCCTTTTATCATTCTAAAGTAAATAAAATGGATACCACTTACACAGTAGCACCACTTTATCCTTCTTTAACCATCTGAATTATGGTCAAATGCAGGGTATGATGAAGGGTGGGGGGTACCTGTGAATCCGAATTTCCCAACTTGATTGGTGGTGGACTCTTTTTGTTTAATGTTTCTAATATTACTTTGATAACTTTATTTCGGTCGATGACCATAAAAGTGCAATAAAATATGTACAGGCAAGATGATAAAACATAAATACTTCAGAATTAAAAAGGAATTAAACATTGGTTATCAAAGGAATAGAAAAACATAAAAACAGTAGTCCATTATTCCTTATGGATAAATACAGTTCTTCTTCGCCACATGCCGAATAAAAACCGGGAAACGGCAAAAACCCTGGGAGGGGCAGTGTCATAGGTTAGGACTCTACAGGCGTGTACACAATGTCTAAAGCCCAGGTTTTTGCATAATGGGGTAATCCAACACTTCCGGATTTTGCTGTATGCTGGGCAAAAAAAGAAGATATGTGTAATGTCTTCCCTGACGTGATTACAGGCAGGGCAATTAACCTTCATCGTTTTTGTCCATCTGGATGTGAATGCCCCAACCGGTAAGGAGCCGTGCCGCAATTGGATATATAGTTTTCTTGCCAGTGGCGGCTGCACCAGGTCCAAAAATGCCTCCGTCCAGTATTCAACTTTTGTTATGAGGAACTCAGTGGACAATCTACCCAGGGAAGTAGAGCAGTGTAGCAGTTTGAGGTGATGGTATTTTACAGCTGCCACCAGTACAGTCCTCTGCATCCTCAAACAACTGACCTCCGGTGTATCCCAAAGTTGGGGAAGACCAATTTGGTAAAGGAGAGTCTTAACGTGTACCAGCCAAGGTATATTCTTGTTCCTTAACTGCCCCCAAATAGTATTGATTTCTGCTCTAAACGGTTCAAGCTCCGGCACAGACCAGAGCCTTCTCCAATAGAGCAGAGGTCGAGCTGCCACCAGATCAATGATAGGTTCCAGACCCAGGTCCAGGCGTAATGGTAACAGGGGCGTGCTTTGTGGAAGACCAAACAAATGTCGCATGAAAGAGTGCTCGACTTTCATTAGATTACATACATTGGTGTGTCCCCAGAGTTCAGCAGCATATAAAGCAGCGGACCTGACCTGTGTTTTGTATATCGCTAGGGCAGGGGTAACTGGTTTAAAAGTTGAGGCACTATGGAATCTGCCTATGCCACCCATAATCTGTGCAAGTCTCAAGGAGGATTTAGAGACTTGTTGGTCCCATGTAAAATATTCAGTGATATGAATTAGTATTGGCATGGGATTTAAGGACACATCTTCAAAGCTCAAAACGTAAAAGTACAGTAGGTGAGTTTATTGACTGTCAGAATGTGAAGCAAGGTGTGCTTTGCGCAACAGAGGCGTCTGATGTCATGGTGAGCCTTTGGTTAGTGGGGCAGCGGAGTTGCAAAGGCAGGTGATCCATCCGGATTCCTAATCCGGCAGATTGTATTGAACCACTTTGGGTATCCTGGCTGGCGCCAGTGAAAAGAGCTAACCATGTCCTGGTGCAATTTGCCAACACCGGGACATATTGGGTGCAGCACCTTAAGGGAGTCTTCTTATTTGCAACACCAGCGGCCTCAGTGCAGATGGCAGTTCTTTTGGTTTCATTTTGGCTGAGAATAGGCTGGAGCCTAACACCTGGATGCGATGTCATTGAGGAATCAAAGTCCAGAACTGAGCTGGGGAGTTGTCTTACAGGATACATCTGTTGCCTTTGTCTCCGTTTTGTAGTTACCATGACGTCATCACCCCTCCTCACTTGTAAAGACGGACAGCTAGACAGACATATGCGTCCTAGATAATGTTGGATATAAAGCTGGGTGTGGGTATAGTGGAAAGGCATCATTTTAGCTGCTTAAAAGCAGATGTCCAAATATCTCATTTTTAGGGCTCGGCCTACATCCCACGAAGTGGGTGTGGCTTAAGAGTCCTTTTCTGAGGACTTCGAAAATCTAACCTACGAATTCCAGAGAAGCACGTGATTTTTGCTCGTTATTTATGGCAGCTGCATGGCAATTGGCCCTCGCATGGCTGTGTTTTTACAAGCCAGCATGCAATAGGCCATAGGCTGTAGAGTTGCTCCGCTTCCTGCATATTCCGTGCGGACACGCACAGCAGAAGGCTATATTTCATCATTTACCAGCTGTAAGGGGCCGCGGTAATTGAAGCCAGATGCTCTGCGCGCTTTCACCTCTTTCCAATTACTTTTGGTTCGTCATTCAGAGGTGGGCCATTGTGGGCGTTTACTTTTTTTTTTTTTTTTACACGGATGTTTTTCGTCATTGCTAACCTCGTCCTGGTCCCGCGTGGTTGTATCCTGCCCCCCTCCCGCTGTCCGTCCCCCCTCCCACTGTCCGTGTCTTTTGTTTTCTTTTTTGGGGCTGTTTTCTATAGCGCAAATACGACCCGAAGGTATCAGAGCGCTTTACATGAGCACCCTGTTGCATTACATCCACGTTTTCAATGAAGGGGCATATATTATTGCCCATTGGCATGCACTGCGCTTGTAAACAGCATCGACAATTTGGGTAAGAACAGAACTTCTCCATCTAAAAAGGAAGATGGCGTATGTGCTGCGACGTCCTCTTCTCTTTGAGCGCTGACCGAGCAGAGTCTGGGGTCTGCGCTGCGGAGCTGACCGCGGGGGAGGACCTCGATAGCACCCACTCACCGGGGCATTGCGGCTCTCCAGGACCCCCAGCCTCCGCCACAGGTGAGAGGGGGTGTCACAGTAATGCTGCCGGTGATCACAGACAGACCTTCTCTGGGGAGCGGGGGTGAGGCTTGTGGATTGATTCGAACAACAAGTGGGTTAACACAACTTTCAAAGGTTAGGGGACATCGGTGGGCTGAGCCGGCTCTCTCGGTAAAAGCACTAGTTTTAATATGAATTTTATCTGAAGCTTTAGTAAGATTCCTCACCTACATGTTACTAATTTCACCAGTCGTGCAGTGGATGAAAGGCTGAGTGAATTTGGATAGGAGACTCCGACCCTATACCGCGCCTACAAAACGCTCTGCAGACATTGCTTTAAACCAGCGAGCGACTTCCCCTTTCATTCCCACTCGAAGGACACGCGAGTTCCCACGACTTAAAGCTGTATTAAACAATTGTTATTCGAAGAAATACATGAATTTACGGGACGTAATCTTTCCCATGAGTTCTCTATGAAAAATCACTATGGGGTGGAGGCGCTCATCTATCTATTGAAGAATTAGACATTTGAACTTAAAAACTTGACTTCCGGAGCCTTTGAATCTACTTTTTTATTTTAATACAATTGATTTTTAACCTAACAATGTCGTCTTTCTTAATCTCTAATATTTTATAGCACATAGAGCGAACACTGCCATCTCTGGGGGCTCAGTAAATTGGTGCAGTAATTAAATATGTTTATTTTATCGACCTCCGAGGGATACAAAGCTGGGTTAATGCACCGCAAAGTAAAACTTAATTGACAAATCGTATTTTAAAACAACACCATTTCAATGTGGAATTATAAACTGTGGCCAAAGGACCTCTGGCGCTGGTGCCGATGAAGAAGGCCCCCGCCACCCCTCAGCCCCACCCCAACCCAACGCTCTGCAGTGTGACCAGTGTCACCCATTTACAACAAGGTGACCTGTTTGCCAATAATTTCAGCTTCTATCTCTTTTTATGCTACTTTCCATTTCCAACTCAAAACTGTGTTTAGTATCTCATGATGATACTGATATTCAATCACAAACAAGTACACTGATATCTGGATGCAGTAATAGTAACAACTGATCACATAACTTGGGCAGGCGTGTGTGTGGCTCTGTCTGTCTGTCTGTCTGTCTGTGTGTTTGTGTGTGTGTGGCTCTGTCTGTGCGTGGCTCTGTCTGTCTTTGTGCGCGTGGGTGGCTCTGTCTGTGTGCGCGTGGGTGGCTCTGTGTGCGCATGGGTGGCTCTGTCTGGGTGCGCGTGGGTGGTTCTGTCTGTCTGTCTGTGTGCGCGTGGGTGGCTCTATCTGTGTGCGCGTGGGTGGCTCTGTCTGTGTGCGCGTGGGTGGCTCTGTCTGTCTGTGTGCGCGGGTGGCTCTGTCTGTGTAGGTGGCTCTGTGTGGGTGGCTCTGTGTGTGTGGGTGGCACTATGTGAATGGCTCTCTGTGGGCGGCTCTGTATGTGTGTGTGGGTGGCTTTGTGTGGGTGGCTCTGTGTGGGTGCAAATGCAATAGGTCTCGCATTTGCGAGTTATTAAGCTATTGGCATTGTAAATGACAATGTCATTTATTTATGTTTTCCAAACAAAAACATAAATAAAAATGTCATGAGCAATGCCAATGGCTCTAACTTTAACAATGCCAAGACCATTGCATTGTAAATGCTTGTTTCATCTGGCCTTGCACATTCATTTGAAAAGGGCAGGTTTTTGGCTTTTTCTTGGGTAGGCAGAAGTAAATACTGGGAACCTTAATACAATATCTCAATAATCTCTTATGAAAGACAGTAACACACTGTAGATGACCTCCCACGACCCTCTTCCCAAACTCCGCGGACTTCTTTATTCAAGGACACTAGGGTCATCTTCAATTATGCCTCTTGATTAGTTGTTGGAGGGATGACAGGCAGCCTCATCTTCCTCTAGCTTTGGGTGAATGCTGCACGCTTTCCATCTGGACTGGTGCCTTATGTCAGCCATGTTTGGTTTTATAAATCAATGAACATGGGCGCTCCTTTTAATGTGTGCCTCATATGGTCCCCACTCTGAGACCCCTATGGTCCCCCATGGGTACCTTATTATTATTATTATTATTATTAGACTTGGTATGCAGCTTCCTACACTCCAGCTGTCTTGCTTTTTCATCCACTTCAGATATAGTCTGTTGATGGGCCTGCTTCCCTGCTAGCCCTGTTTTCCTGCTTTGTTTGTATGTTGTCTCCTTTAAGCCGTTGTCATTAATCTCGTGTGACTTTGATGTTCAGGGCTGTGTTGCCTTCGGAATTCTAAGTGCCCGTCTAAATACAGTACACAGATTATCATTAAAATTCGTGGCATGAACTACTTATACACAGAAAACTTGCAAAAGGCGAAACATCGTGTTTTTTGGATGATTTAATGTCTTCAAGCTCAACCTTTTATGCTCACACAGTAAAATCCCTGCCCTGTGTGCTGACGTGCAGCTGCAGAGGCCCGGCCTCCCGAGGCCATTAGAACAGCTACTGAAGTTCAAGCCGGAGTTGCCATCCTCTCATTAATCCACAGGCTCGCCCTGTCGCCTGAATGAAGAATAAGTGGTTATATTCCCCCCCCCCCCCCAGTAGCCTGTTCCTTTGAAGGGACTTTCAGGTGTCCTTGTGTGAACGAGGCAGCATAAGTACCCATCATGATCTGGGCGCCTGAATGATAAAAGAATGTATGTTTAGGATTCGGTTACACATTGTGAACGTTATGTCAGATTTACTGGAACTATATTATTAAGTATTACTTCATGCAATTACAAAAGCGCGAATCTTGGCAGGTTAATTTTCAGTTTATCTTTAATTGAACCTTTCTAGGCGGTGCTAGCGCTCCATAGCGTTTTCACACACCCTTTGATCGAGAATGCGTCGTATGTCATCATCTGCGGCTCAGACGTGTCTGTCGCGTACCTTACTGGCAACCACCTGGATTTTGGCACAGAAAAATGGGGCTTGAACTGCTGTTTAGAAAATAACTGCAATAGCACCTTTCTAGGGTTCTTGATAGCGAGTGCTATTAATTATTAGAACATTGGAATGTTGAGCGCTCCATTGAAGACCAGGGAGTAGCTCCAAGCTTATAATGGCCTGTAGATGCCCAGAGCTCCAGCATTCCAATGTTTGTCTTCATGTTTCTCCCTTTTTAATATAGAACATTCTACCTTTAGTGGGTGGAATATTCTAATAGTCTTATAGCCCTTATGCAGGCAAGGCCTGTAGTTAAAAGCCCCCACCCTCATTATAGGCCCTTGCCTTTGGCTCAGGTCTATAACTTTGGGCCAGGGCCTCTAGCAACCAGTATATCCCTCGGCAGCAGGCTATAAGGCAAATATGTGTTGCAGGAAGATGTGTACATCATACCTTACTATATGACTAACATGTGGACATGGGGCCAAAAGGCAAAAGTATGTTGAATTCCATTTCTAAGCGGCGATTCTAAATTGCATTTCATGGCCTTATTCTTGTCACACTTGAACCTCCTGTATTTCCTAGAAATGTATGTACGTAGGTAGTACTAGTAGTGCATGAAGCTAGTCAATAGGCAGGACGACGGCTTCTGTGAGCAAAAGTGGACTGTTACTGCAGCATGAATGATGTAGTGTTCTTTAAAGAGTAGCATCTTCAGCTCTTTCCTAAATTGGAGCAGATTTGGAGTGGTTCTCATGGATACAAGGATGCTGTTCCAGAAGTTGGGCATAGATAGAAAAAGCATGCCACCCAGGATTTGTTATTCTTCATGTTTCTTTGCCAGTAGTTTAATTGTGTCCTAACTGCAGATCTGCTGAGAGCCAACTGAGATGGTGAGCTTTGTCAGCCAGATTTGCGGGGTGGAGGTTGTGATAGCTTAGTAAATTATGCAGATGGTTTTTATTAATATGGTATGGGCTGGCAAGGGAAGCTAGTGGAGTTCAATTAGAATGGGGTTAATATGGTCATGTTTCTTGGATGAAAACATATTGCTTTATGTAGAATGCCCTTTAGGGTGAGCCACTGGAATTATGCAATTGCGTGGCCGCTGCATTTCTGGCATGATTATGGATTTGCTACATTTACCACATAATACATCATCTGGTGAATAATTTGCAGATTTTAGCACAAAAATGGTTTCTAGCTTAAACAATTCAAGTGTTACTAAAAATGCAGCACATTGTGTTGCCAAATGTTGACTGGTCACGTTTTTGTTACTTTTTTGCTATATTTGTGTGTTAAACTGGTACTAATGAGGTTCAAGCAGAGCCCAATGTCAAAGTGACAACGTAATGAAGTAATACGATCACAGTATGTGCCACATTGTGCTGCATAATTTGCCTTTTCTTAGTGCATTATTGATTCAACTCTGCCACATAATTTGGTTCTCCCCCGCCACATAATTACAGTGGTCCTACCTTAAGGTGGGCATCTAAATAACCTGAAAGGCCATAGAGCAGGGCGTTTCGACCATCCAGTTGCAGGAATTTCAAGGGCTCAAACAGCAGATCTGAAGTAGCTCTGTAGGAGTCAGAGGTATTGTTTCACTTTCCTTAGTAGATAGTCCTTCTAGTCGTGAAGGAAGGCCCTTGCAGATTGAGTACCTCTTTGAGCATCTTTATCATAATAATTAGTAGCGACTGAAGCCAATCATTGCCATATGTCTTGAGTGAATGGCTCATTTAACAAGCATTATTTCACCTGCAGTTGCCACCCTAGGCTGACATTGTAAACAAGCTAAGGAGCATGGTCAGTGGCACTGTGAGTGGGGAGTGCTTTAATAAACCAGGGGATGGGAGAGGGGTATGAGACACAATTCATTGAGTCTGTGGGAGGAGTGAATGATTTAACAAACCAGTGGGACTTGAGAAACGCACTGCAAATATTTCTCTATGGGCATTGGAAGTTATCACTACTGGGCAGTTTTAGCACTGCCTCTCTTGACTTGGTGATTCCAGGGAGCTCTTCATCCCCTGCGCCCAGGGGATTATTTATCCCCTGGGCCCACCATCCGGTCATAGAACCAATTTTGCCCTTGTCCGATCAGAGAAGTGCTAATCAAAAGAATGCAGTTTCTGAGGAGCTGAGGAGAACATGCTTGGTTGCCAACTGGATTCTACCACCTTGAAACATGTGCTTTTGGGTAATTACACAGTAAGGCAAAGAGGATGTGCTGCAAAAGGAGGTGGAGGGACTGCAAGAAATAGTTGGAATTGGGTGACAGAATTCTCTAGTCACTGGCCATTGCACAAGATAAATCTGGCATCTCAGCCACCACCTCTTCAGAACATTCCTGTATCTGGGAAGGCTCAACCTGAAGGGGTAGGCCCTGCGGATGAAGACTCCTAGCTTCTGCTGGATAACCGGATCCACTGAAGGACTGAATCTTGCAGCACCCAGGAAAGCAAACTGCTCTCCAAGGATCATATAGTTGGTCTCCTGCATATCTGCTTCAGGGACACAAAATGCAGAAGGACCCCTGACTCAAGGAGGTGGCAACTGACCACAGAGGACTGGACCCAGATGTAGAGACATGTGCCTAGCAGCATGCCCTGAGGGGCTAAGGGCTGTAGGCCAGGCCCCTAATATACATCCCCAGCAGTTGGAGAATATTTCAGTGATAAAATCTTCGGTTGGGCTGACACGCTAGATGTACCTGGCCCACCTTTCAATCGTGGTAAACATGCAGTCATACCTAGGCCCCCCCAGTAGAATTTGACTATTATTCTGATTTAAGAATATCAGTAAATTAATTGTCTAGGTACAGTGCTTAATTTGTGCCGGTGGCTTCCGGTGCTCAGTACCTGCACCTAGTTGTCAGCACTGGCTCTAGTAGCAGTCCACCACATGGTGGTGCTGCATTTGTAATTTTCAGATGAGCACAACAACCGTGTTTGTTAAGTCAATATACACTGAAAATGAATAATACCAGTCTCTCATACCCACTATTATAGGTTTGTGTAGCCTAAAAACGTCTGACTTGTCACTTGTAGGAGTTCATTGTTAGGTGTTATGTTGGTAATGTCAATGGCAGGGAACGGGTGGTGCAGGCTGCAGTGGCCTTCCGAGAATGTCACTGGCACGTAATATTTTACAAATTTAGCACTGTCTACGTATAACTAAAAATATTTGAAGCTTAACCCCTTCTTGCCCAACCTGAGCACTAAACACTAAATTTATAAAAATCACTGAATGGATTTACACCAGACGAACAAAAGCACAATCCTTGGGTGTAAAGTTATGTCTTCATGCCAAATTTGGTGTTAATATGTTAAACTGTTTTCTTCTGTATTGAAAAGCAAAGAACCTTATGAGAATTAAATGGATGATGGGACTTTTTTTGGCCCCCACTTAACAGATCTGTATGAAACTTGCCATAAAAGGGCAAAAGTGGATAAACTAAAAAACGAAAAAATATTAAAGTTTTGTGTAGATTTATTGACATTGTGCTTCACTTTCTCTTGGTGCTATTGCCTCAAAACTTCATGTGTGTTGCCTTTGAACCTATTTTTTAAAAACTTTTTTTTACTGTTTTTATTAATAAAAAGGTAGCCAGTACACAAGAGCTTATACATTAGACACTGTATATTTGCTTTTCTGATACTGATTATAGCATTAGTGAGCAGAAGCAATAAAGATACATCTTTCCAAGGATTGTAGCCAGATGGGGTTAGAGGAATAAAAAGCATCCCGCCAACCCCCTCTCGACTGTGTGGATTTTGGCCCTGGAGGTGTGGTCTCTGTTTTCTTCCCGTCTCGGACTCAATACAGTGTGTGACTTATCTCTGCCCTTGTTTTCTATCGCTAGACCATAGTGTCTCATCCATGGAGCCCGGATCCTTGTGAACTTCTTGGGGCAGACCCAGGCTTTATATGGCACCCTTTCTGCAACCATATATACATCCATACACATCCTCCATTCTGCGAGTGTGGGGAGATTGGGGACTCTCCATTGTTTGGCTATGTTTCTCTTTGCCACTACCAGTCCCAGGTTGTATAAAAGGAGTTTGCTACAAGGTAGGTCAATCTCTGTGGAGACTCCCAGCAGTACATGTTTGGCCTTTCTGTGGAGTCCAACCTCCAGTATCGCACTGAGCTCCCTCAGTATCTGATCCCAATAAATCCTTACATGAGGGCACTCCCACAATATGTGTGCGTATGTACCGCATTAAACTTTACATCTTAGGCAATTGGGTGTGTCTGCTCTCCCCATGGCATGGAGGCGTGCTCTGTCAAAGTATTCTCTATGCCGGATTTTGTACCGCACCAGTCGCAGCCGTAGCTTGATTGTGACTTCCCTCAGGTGCATCATGCCAGTGGCGTAGCAAGGTCAGGTGGTACTCAGTGTGGAAAATTTCTTGTCACCCCCCCACCACATTATTAAAAGAAGGATACTTACCGTTGCAGGTGTTATTTTTGCCATTTTGACACCCCCCTCAGTGATGACACCCGGGACGGCCCGCACCCACCGCGCCCCACTTCCTACGCCGCAGCATCAGGCTCTCTTCCCAGTCGATATCTGGTAACAGTCCTGTCATACCCCTTAACCTATTTTCATGGTTTTAGTAACTTATGTTCATTCAACTTACTCTAGTTTACTAAATTGATTTGGGAATTTTACTGTGTTATATTCATCACTTTAAAATTAACACACAATTTTCCAGGTATTGCCTGCTGCTTGTGCCACAGCAAGCAAGGGTTAAGCAGATATTCTCAACTGTGTTTTGAACTTACCAAAGTGGTTTTGAGTTGGAAGGGGTACCCCCTCCCTAATGAATGACCTCATTTTTGATAGTGACCAACCCTGTGATTTCACAAAACCAATAGCAAGGCTGCCTTTGTCCTCTAACCAAAGACGATGCATCAGTTGTATGGAGAAGATCATAGTTTTGTAAAGTCAATTGTATAGTTGACTTTGGATCTTGGAAGAAGATAACCTCAAATTGTTGAACAAATAAATATTATATAAGAGCAATCTGAATGCCGATGAAAGGTGGCTAATAATATCTACCAATGTTGATTGTTATTTAAAGCCTGCTACAAGTTGGATCAGCGAATACAAGTAATTCCAGGATTCATGCACACTATCAACCTCGTGGTTCGAGCAGTCGTGGCTGGCATGACTCGCAGGTGGCGGTCATGGGCAGGGAGCGGGGGGGTTGCGTGGGGAGAGGGGAGCATTAAAAAGAAAACCTTAAACTTACCTTCGCATCTGGTCCCGTGTCGCGTCTCCTCTCTCTGCTCCTCACAGGAAGCAGGCAGCCCCCCTCTCCTCCCATAAGCCAATCACTACGCTGCAATGGCATGATTGTTATTGGCTGGGACACCGAACGCACAGGGGTTAATGGGGAAGCCGTTTTCTCCATGTAGGCTGCATGCTGACTACATGGAGAAAATGGGAGCGTGCGTATGACTGGTTAGGTCAGCACCCACAACAGTGGGCAAGCCACTCCTCCCCTGCCTGGAGCAGGACCGCCCACGCCAAACAAAACCCCACTGCTTTCTCGCAGTGCGAGTAGCAGAAATATAAAATGGTATTTATAATACCATTTTATGTTTCTGCTTCTCGCACTGCGAGAAAGCAGTGGAACGACTCTCCTCCGCCCACGTGGAGGAGCCGCCCCTGGGTTCTAGTCACCTTAGTATTATAACCGATGGTCTTTGCCATTAGATTGACCGGAACATGGAAACATTCAAACCTTTAGTATGATTGACAGAGTTGAGCGGCCACGTAGAACTATATCAGATTGTGGATTATCTGCTGATTTGCCAGTAAATTGACGTTTGTGAGACTCGTTTAGGTTTATTGTGCCGTCGTATTGGGACGTGTTGGGGCTGGAGTCTTTTGATAAAAGTTTTGCCAACATGAAGCTCCTCACTGTGACTGTCTTTCAAATTCCTATTTACAGGGGTCATTTTTGTGATTTCATACTGTGGTTCTTTGGACAATTGACAAATCTGATTTGTGTATTATCGCCCGTATTGATCACTCCGGTTGGTGGAACTTGATCCAATAGTTACTGCAGCTTCATTCCATTGACTTTTGGCCGATATCTGGGGAGCTGGGAGGGATGAGGAATGCAAGGGGTGAGTAGCAGTGGATTCAACGGCAGGTAGTTTTTGCCATGTTACTTAAGCGAAGGACTGCTTGAGATCTTGGGGCGTTCTCCTACTCTTTTGAACTTTAACTCGTAATTGGCAGCTACAGTGATTGGCTGTGCCTTACTTTTATTATTTGTCACCCTTTTACCATTCGAGCTGCCTGTGAGTTCTGAATGTTCAAAAATTTGTACTGGGGCAGTCAACAAGGACTGAAACCGTATCCCCCTTGCTGGCTATCTACTTTTAGTTTGACGTGGCCAGGGAGAACCCATGCCAGTATCTCTGGGCCCCTCCGCTTGAAAGTAACTGTAGGGAATTCTTTCGACCTTCGAATTGCAGTTACTTCTTCTTGTGCTGCTTACCTTAATTTTCTTTTTCTTTGTTGCTGGAGAGCTTGATGTATTCAGAGTAGCCGTGGCTTTAGCCCTAGGAGTCGCTGTAGCATAGTCATTCTGCTGAAACGGACTATAGATGTTTACTCCTGGGTCATTGGTTGCGACTGTTGACGTGTTCATTGAAGCAACACCCACCCAGGATGTTATTTACAAGGACAGCGTCAGTTCTAACCCGACATAGGGAGTGAACAGAAGATTGCTTCTTTTTAACACTGTCACTAGCTGGCCGTCTGCAGTCCCGTCCAGTGTCATATTAATTTCACGACCCATTTCCTGCTAACTCACGCCTGCATGATGTCAAATAATACCAAATCAAATGTTGAACTTTAACAACTGAGAGAGCGCAAACTGATTTAAATATATGAGTACATCACACTTACCTGTAGTAAGCACAAATCATGAAGAGAAATGCCATGAGTGCTAATAGTATCTGCAAATATATTCTGAATGTATAGTTAATGTAGAGACTTAATAGAAGTGGAACTAATACAGAAATGTGTGACCTTATATGCTTTTATTAGACGTGATTAATTTTGAATCCATGTCGTGAAGCTGCTAAAACATAAGATGGTATGAGGTTAAACGCAGAACGTGGTAGGCCTCAGGGCCAGAGCTGGAGCTAAAAGGGAAGGTGTTTCTTTTCACGATACAGATTGTTTTAACGTTTTTGGTCATTGCATTAATGGGCCATGATTTATAGTAATGTTTACTGAATAATAGAATAAGAGTTTTAACATGCTTTAACCAAATGAAGAAGTTGAATGCTATAATCATAATGAGAAATATTGTAGGCCTGAAATGTTTTAGCATTGATTTACACGTACATGTCTGGGCTGAGAAATGTTGCAAGCCTTTTTAGAAGTCTATGAGAGTTGGGTTCTTGGCGGCAGATATCTGTCTGCAACAGGAAAGGGGGGATCCAATTATAAATGAATGAATAGAGGTCTGTTCAGTGGACGGCCCAGACATGGAGGAGGGTTCTGGAATGTTTAAGGGGTATCAGCGGGCCGGAGAAGAGTCTGAGAAGCAAGGTCAACTCTAACGTCTGAGGCCCAATACAAAGCATCATGGAAAAAGCCTGAAGTTGCACCACGTGAGAGGCGTTTCGCAAGGGGCGTCTCAAATGTTGTTGACTGTTTTGTATTAGGGACAGCACCCCTGGGTGGAGTTAGAGCAGAGACCTGAGGACCCTTTAGAGAGCGGATGGGTAGGCAGAGAGGGGTCATGACTGGAGAACTTTAGGTTTTCACCAAGAGACTTAGAGTGGGTGACTTCCTTGGGGTCATTCATTGCTGACACCTTTGTTAGGTTGGGATTTGGTTAAGTAGGGATACCATCTAGAACAGGGTAGGGACGCCTAACCTGTGTTTGTTTTCCTCCAATCTAAATGAAGGAGCGATATGCGTCTATGCTGATAGCTTTATTATTTTTAGAACTTGTGTTAGTGATTTCTGTTGCTCGTCTGAGGGCTTTTCGAGAGCACATGTATGTAATTGGACCTGTGTATCTCGTGAATCTCATTCTGAGATGTCTGTATTTGCAGCTCATTATATCTTTACAATAAACTTTTGAAACCTAGAAGTTGTCCGTGATCTTTGAGAGTAGAGTCCTTTATTGGGTGAACTAACTTGCAGATAGGTGTACTGTTTTCTTCCAAGACAGGCAACAAAGGTTCAGTCGACCAGATCGAGGTTTGGATCAATAGAGATAAGGTATCGATCAAAATCTCGCCCTTTCAGTTGGTAGCTATAGAGGATGGTTGCCTTCTTGAGGACGGTGACCTAGGCCAGGTTAGCTTACCCCAAGGCCCCTAGAAATCGATGATCGGAAGAACAGCCCGCAGAAGAAGATCCGGATGACGTGAGACAGAAAAAGCAGCAGTATCGGTCGAGAGTGAGTATAAAGGGTTATGCGTGTTAGATTGCGGTGTTTTTGTATTGTATCTATGTTGTAAATGTCTGGCGGAGTTGAATGTCTGTAGAGAGACTGTGGAACAGGTTGTGAGCGCGCGCAACCGGTGGAAATCTTAAGTTCAAGGAGAGCTTAAGTGGTTCGGGTGTATCGGACACCCAGAGTAATTGTCAACTAGTGTGAAGGGGGTCATGAGGTACCATTGATCACCCGAGAGACCGAGATAGGGGGAACGTAAGAGTGAGTGCGTGAGTAACGGACGCTGGTCGGAAGTTACTGTGTGTGTAAGCAACCTATCAGAGAGACGATAGACATCTCGTCAGTTGTGTTGACAATTACAGATAGACTGTGGACGTACAGTCGAGAGAAGTGACCGCTTGGTCGGAAGTAGTCATTTTTCAGAGTATGAATGGGACGCATGCATAACCGGGAGACGAGTTGAGAAAGGAGGGGTGCTGCTGCGAAGCGGAGAAAAGTGACGTCAGGTGGTGTCGCGCAGTGATTGGCTGACCGGCGAAAGACCGCGCTGTGATAGGCCAGCTAGCGAACACGTCAGACAGGGTCGCGACGTGATTGGCCGACAGGAGAAAGACCGCGCTGTGATAGGCCAAGCTAGCAAAGCCGCGACAGGATTGGTGGATTGTCATCAGGAAGTAAACAGAGTAGCGAGGCTGGATTTTGTGCGCATAATTATGAAGTGTTTTAAATGGTTGAAAGCGCTGTTTAAGAAAGAGAAGGGAGGATCGTATGAAGGGGAAGAAGCCCCGCCGGAGGGTACGCCAGCTCGTTATATGGCAGTAAATGTTGGGTTGCATACGATCCTTTGGATATCAGAGTGGAGTAAGATTACTGAAGGAAATGAGGAACTGACGTTCCCGAAGTACGGGACGTTCAGATTAGAGGTGTTACATCGATTGAAATCAGTCATGACCTCAAAGAGACCCTTGCCTAGACCAACCCAGTTCGAAGCCCTTGATGCCTGGCTTAGGGCAGCGCATGAAAGGAATATGAACAGACGACAAGAAAGGGTGAAACGCTCGGTAAGGGCAGTGCAGGATGCCAGGTGGGATGCGGATGCTAAAAGATGGAGAGTGCATAATTTGGAAATAAATAAACTGTACCCAGTGTTAGAGGCGCCAGTAAATAAAAGTCCCCTGGAAGAAGATGATGAGAGCGAAACAGAGGACAGCCTGATAAACAGATTACTGACAGACAGGCCACCCCCGTATAATAGAGCAGGGGGAGAGGTCGAGAATACTGAAGGAGCAAAGGGGGGCAATGCAGGAGAGCATAGACCGCTTCCCAGTTCAGAGTGGGATCCTGAGCCAAAGAAAGAGTTGTTCCAGCCTAGTCAGGTGCAACAGGTAGTCGGTAGGTTTGTGGTACAAAGAGCGCCGGAAACGGAAAGCGCCACATCCTACCCATTACCAGATGCACTACAGGTACCTGTTACCATAGGTCCTATAATATCGATATATGACCAAGAGAGAGCAAAAGGGGAAGAACGGAAACGGAAAGACAGAGAAAGAGCAGAGCAGGCAAGGAGGAACGATACCACTAATTCCCCAAGTCAGATGCCGATACCCAGAGAGTGGAGCACCCCGATGCACACAGCAGGGGACCCAGGAGGGGATCCTGGGGGCCCTAGATGGCCAATGGATCTGAGGGGATCGGGACGAAAATCCTTTCAAGAGCTAAATGAGTACATGAAGCAGTGGGATGAGGCAGTGAAGGCTCAAAAGTGCATCAATGCTGCGGAAGCTGAAAGAGAAAGTCAGGACAGCAGAGCACGGACTCACTGCGGGGCTGGGGAGAGTAGCCCGGAGTGGGACTGTAGAGGGAGTAGGGGAGTCACCCATTGGGCCCGGAGTGGAGGTAGAACAGACCTGGAAAACGGGGGCCCCGGGAGTGGAGGGGTGGCGCGCCCAATACTCAGTGAAGGGGAGAAGAGAGCGCAAGAGTACAGGAACAGCTTTAAGTGTCCACACTGTGTACCTGGCACCAGAGAACTGAATGGGAGTTGTGAGAGGTCGCACCATAGTCCCTGTGATGACAGAAATGAGCGCAGCCCAGGGAATATGGGGAACCAGGAAGGATCGTATCGGATACTGAGCGATACGAGGCAAAGGGAGTGTAGCGACCAGAGGGAAAATAACAGAGAGATGTGCGGTGAGAGGAGAGAAGAAGACGAGAGTGGGCAGAGAGAGAGTAGGGATAACAGGCCCGTGTTCCATCACCTTCCAAGATCGGATGGCCGAGCATGGGACCTGGAGAGATGGGAGCAAGGGAGGCCACCCATTAACTCTCCTGAGCCCAAACGCAGAGCTCGAAGTTGGGATGGTAGGGAGACCAGTGAGCCCCCTTCAAAAGACATATTGCGAGCTGAGATAAAAGCCAAGAGACTTGATGTCTCCAGTTTAAGGTCAGATCTGGATGACATGGTAGATGGTACCCTGCCTTTAGAAAGAATGGAAATGTATGAACAGGATGAAATACTGTATATGGCAAAAGACATCACTCGAAAGGCGAGAGCAGTCCATGAGAAGTTAGTCGAACTAGCAGGCAAATATATGGTGGACTTGTCAAGAACCAAAGCATTACAGGGTAACCACAGGCTACATTACTCAGATCGAGACCTAGATGAGAGGAGAACGATTGGGCTAAAAAACACACATAAGGGAACTGATCACTGGAATAAGGACATGGAGGGCACTAGATAAGTGGGAAGAGAGGTGGTCCAAGAAAGGGACCGGCAGGAGAAGCATGATTGGTATGACACCAGGACAGCAGGGAATAGAAGCTTACCCTTTGCGGGAAGTTGCAAATGGGAACTATGTACATGTCCCTTGGAGTAGGGGAGATTTAGCTGCTTTTACCACCTCTTTCCCCAAATTACGAGAGAACCCTGTGGAGTGGTACAAGCAAGTCGAGAGGTTTGTAAAAATCTCCAAGGTCCTATGGATAGATCTGAACACGCTGTTTGACATTGTAGTACCAGGAGATCTGTGGACAGCATGCAAGGTTAGCGCTGAGTGGCCCACAACGGAGCCAGAGAGAGATGCCAAGACTAATGGGCCGTCCGAGATTGTGATGGCAAAATTCGAGAGAGTGATGACTTGGCTGAAAGAGAAGGTGCCAATGCAAGACATAGATTGGGTCAGAATAGACCGAACAAGACAGGAACCCAAAGAGACAGTTCACGAATATTACGAGAGATTGCTGAAGGCGTTTAAACAGTATAGCGGCTTGGATGTAATGGATCCAAAAGATATAGGGCAATTTGTGTCCAAGTTCGTCCTGGGACTGAGACCGGATATTAGTTTAATGATTCAGCAACACTCGATTTGTTGGCAAACTAAACCCCTAGATGAAATACTGAGATATGCAAGGTACTGTTGTGATGAGATAGATTCCAAGGCTAAGAAACTAAAGGAAAAGTTGATGGTGGTACAGATGCAAGCAGCAGGGAAAGGGGGACCGCAGCAACAGCAGCAAGGGACAGGTACAGGAGGTAAGAAGCAGTACAGTCAGAACAAAGGTAATGAGGAGAGTTCCACCTTTAGACCCAGAATAGACATAGCTACCTTGAAGAAAACGACTAGGTGCCACCAGTGCAACGAGCTGGGGCATTGGAAACGCGAGTGCCCCTACAATGTAGAGATAGGAGAGCAAGAGATAGAGGAGGAAGAGGTTCAGAGCGCGCCTACAAGAGGGGTAACGCCATACCAAGGAAAGGTGCTCAAAGGGGGGGGGGCTCCTCCCCGAGCCCAGTTCCCGCAACCTCCTCGAGTAGGGAGTATGGGTAAGACCTATAGACAAATGCCCCTGTTTGTGGAAGGGGAAGAGTGCTATTATGTGGACCCATTAACCGGACAGAGAGTGGAAAGAGAAGACTGCACCCTTGGGGCAGCCTTAGAGGTAGATCAGAGGGGACCCTATGTGGAAGCAGAAGTAGCAGGGTGCCCTACGACATTTCTGGTGGACACAGGAGCCACTAGATCCACGATCAGATCAGCTGCAGTTCCAGACCTGCCCATGTCCGGAGAGACCATACAGGTGGTAGGGGTCGCAAACAGGAGAATAACCAGCCAATTGACAGAACCGGTGCAGGTGAAAATAGGGAAGTACAGTGATGAGCACCAGTTTGTGGTTTGCGATTCAAGCCCTGTGTGTCTGCTAGGAAGAGACCTGTTGTGTAAATTGAATTGTACTATATATTGTACACCTCAGGGAGTGGAGGTATTGACCAATGATGATGACGCAGATTTCAAAGTTGCAAACTCTAGAATATGCGTGGAATTGTACCCTACTTTGACAGTGGATGAGCTTCCCTGGGACTTGAGAGAGACAGTGGCATCAGAAGTATGGGATTTCACTGGGGAAGAGATTGGATTGGTCAAAGGGGTGGACCCAGTGAAAATAGTAGTGAAACCGCATGCTGAGTTCCCAAGAACACCCCAATACAAATTGACTCCAGAAACGATTGCAGGCATAAAACCCGTGATCGAGTCCATGATTAAACAGGGAATACTGAAAGAAATCGTGGGTAGTCCATGCAACTCCCCGATTATGGGTCTGCAGAAACCCAATGGGAAATTTCGGATAGTACAGGACCTGCGAAAGATTAATAACATAGTCGTTTCATGTTGTCCAGTGGTACCGAATCCATCAGTGATACTGTTCCAGATTCCATTCCAAGCTGAGTGGTTCACTGTGATCGATCTTTGTCAGGCTTTCTTTTCGATCCCTTTGGACGAAGATAGCCATTTTCTTTTCGCATTTAAGCTGGAAAATCGCGTCCTAACATGGTGTCGTATCCCTCAGGGGTATACAGAGAGCCCATCGATCTTTAACCAGCTTTTGAAGAAAAATCTTGAAAGTCTAGTGCTGCCCCAGAAGTCAGTTCTGGTCCAGTACATAGACGACCTCCTTGTGGCGTCAGAAACAGAAGAAGCTTGCAGGGAAGACTCCATTGCTTTGTTAAATCACCTAGCTGCCAATGGGCACAAGGTGTCCCCGGGAAAATTGCAGTACTGCCTGACAGAAGTGCAGTACTTGGGACACAGAATTGAGAAAGGCAAACGAAAGGTGTCACCAGACAGGATAGAGGCGATCATGAAAATGAACGCGCCTAAGACACAGAGAGAGGTCAGGATGTTCCTAGGGATGGTGGGTTATTGCCGACAGTGGATCGTGAACTTTTCACTGAAAGCAAAGCCCTTGCAAAAACTGACGCACAAAGAGGTGAGTGATCCGGTACCATGGGACAAAGACTGTTTGATGGCGTTCCTACAGCTGAGAGAGGACCTGTGTCGTGCTCCGGCATTGGGAATGCCTGATTACAATAAACAATTTTTTCTTTACTGTTGTGAGAGAGAAGGTTGTGCGTTGTCTGTGTTGGTCCAAATCCATGGGAATGCCCGTAGACCAGTTGCTTATTTCTCGGCTACTTTAGACCCAGTAGCCGCAGCGTTGCCCGGATGTCTCAAATCCGTTGCTGCAACGGGTGTCAGCATTGAAAGATGTGAAAACATCGTTATGGGGCACCCGTTAGAGGTGTGCGTGCCACATTCTGTTGAACTGTTAATGACCAGGACCAAAACACAGCATCTGACCAACAGCAGGCTCACGCGCTATGAGCAAGTTATTCTTGCTGCAGAGAACGTGACCCTCAAGAGATGCTCTGTTTTGAACCCTGCTACCTTAATGCCACTTCCAAATGATATTGATGATGATGATGAATATACAGACCATGACTGTCTCGATGTGACTGAACTATGCACCAAACCCAGACCCGACATCGTAGATGAGCCACTGACCGACCCAGACGAAGTTTTCTTTGTCGATGGCTCATGTGTAAGAGACGAAGTTGGGCAGTTGAGAGCAGCTTATGCTGTTTGTACAATTGAAGGAGTTGTGGAAGCTGGGTGCCTGGAAGGAGTACACTCCGCTCAGGTAGCCGAGATTATTGCCCTGACACGTGCTTGCTTAGCAGGCAATCAAATTCGAGTCACCATATACACCGACAGCCAGTATGGGTATGGGGTAGTTCATGATTACGGGCAGTTATGGTCTCAAAGAGGGTTCATGACTTCTTCAGGCTCTCCCATTCGCAATGGAGAGTTTGTGCGCCTGTTGTTAGAAGCATTGCAATGTCCAGCAAGTATCGCAGTTGTAAAGTGCATCGCACATACCAGAAATGAGGACTTTGTTTCGAAAGGCAATAGATATGCTGATGAAGTTGCGCGGTATTGCGCGGAACAAGGTTACTCTTTCACAGAGGTGGATGTGGGTGGAATAAATGTAAGAACTGAATTAGCCATGATACTGGAAACTGTTGATACTTGGGATGAACTGTCAATCATGCAAGAAAATGCTCCAGATTCCGAAAAAGAAACATGGGAAAGGGCAGGATGTGTAATGGGTGAGACTCATTTTTGGGTCTCAGCAGACGGCAGAGCAGTGTTGCCCAATGAGATGGTGAGTCCAATGGCTAGACTCATACATGGTCCCGTACACTTAGGGAGAGATGCTATGCTGAGAGTGTTTAGACAGACTTGGTACAATCCTAAGTTTAGAATAGCAGCAGAAGCAGTGTGCCAGCGTTGTGTGACCTGCCAGCAGCTGAATGTAGGGAAAAGAACACCAGTTGCACTAAGTCACATAGGAAGGTCTGGAGGTCCATTCAATAGAATGCAGATAGACTTCATTGAAATGCCAAGGTGCAACCGCCTCCGCTATGTCCTGGTGGTTGTTTGTGTGTTCTCCAGATGGGTTGAGGCATACCCTACACGTAGGTGCGACACCCTCACAGTGGCTAAGTTACTGCTTAGAGAACTTATCCCTCGTTTCGGGGTGCCGGCCTTTTTGGAATCAGATAGGGGAACACATTTTAACAGTGAGCTTGTGAAGATGATTTGTGTTGCACTAAATATTGACCAAAAGCTACATTGCAGTTACCGACCAGAAGCCTCAGGAATTGTGGAACAAATCAATGGCACGATCAAGTCCAGAATAGCTAAAGTTTGCTCCTCAACGACTCTGAGTTGGCCTGATGCCCTGCCATTAGTCCTCATGAGCCTTCGTAGTACCCCAGACAGAAGAACAGGGTTGTCACCACATGAGGTGTTAATGGGGAGAGCAATGAGGCTGCCATCTATTCCAGCTACTGCACTGTTAAATATCACAGATGATATGATCCTGGACTATTGTAAGGGGCTGTCTGACGCCATGCGTTCTGTGTCTCTTCAGGTACAGGCTGCAGAGGTTCCAGCGTGCCAGGGCCCTTGCCATGACCTGTATCCTGGGGACTGGGTCCTGGTGAAGAAACATGTGAGAAGAAGCTGCTTGGATATTCGTTGGCGTGGGCCCTACCAGGTCATCCTGATCACAAGCACAGCTGTAAAGGTGGGAGGCCTGCCCAATTGGATCCACGCGTCACATACGAAACGGGTTCCAGCACCTCTGGAAACAGCTCCTCTCTCGGATGGACGTCCAGCTGAGGACCAAGAAGCCATAGAGGGGGCTAGTCCAGCTGTAGAGGTGCCCGCGGAAGCAGGGAACGAGTCTGACCAAGCTGAGGACGGTCAGTACAACAGCGAAACTGAAGACGCTACAGAAGGAGAAAGTAGCTGGGAGTACGAGTCTGACCCTGACAGGTCTGAAAGAGAGCGAGAACAGACCAGAAGGAGAAGGAGTAGAAGGGCACGTGGAGAAGCTAATTGGCCGCAAAGAAGGAGCTCTAGCCTGAGGTCAACTCCAGAAGCAACCCTTCCTCCGATATCAGAAGACTCAGACCCAGAAGAAGGTGCTCAGGGCGCTGAGGCACCGGACCGAAGAAGGTCAAGAAGAGTGCGTGTGCCTAACAGAAGATACTCCACACCTGAGTGGACATATCTGGCGACAAATGTCTGTGAAACCGGAGACAGGGAGGATCCGAGCGGTGGTGGTGTCCAGTTCTGAGCCCATTATCACCGTGGAAATACGACTGTTGGTACCCGGTGTCGAACAAGAAGGGTCACTAACATTCGTGCTCCCCAGACCTCCCCGCCTCAGCAAGTTAAAACATATGTTTCTTACAGAATTGCAATTCCCCGACTTTGGTACAACGATAACAGCACATGAAGAGCACACTCTTCGCTTGGAAATATTGAACTATGCTATTGAAGCTGCAACCACAAATCTGATAGTTGACTGTTAAAGGACTTTGTAAATAAAGCAAGCAGAAAAAGAAGATTACCTAGCGCCCAGGAAGCAGAGAATTTTAGGGAATCCCTTGAGTTGATGGAGAAGGGCTAGGGTTGTCTTTTTGAACTGTTAAAGGACTTTTGCGAAAAAGGCTGTCAGCCTCCAGCTGTGTGGATTCTAAAGACAAAAAGGATTGAAAAGAGACTGTAAAGGAACGAGAGTAAAGGAACTTTTTGCAAAGATAAAGAGAGAGCTATAATATCTGACGAAATGGAGGCCGGCACCCCGAACCGCAGAGCCAAATGTATAATAGGTACACTAATAGTAGGAGTGATAATATTAATAGCTTTAGTGGTAACAATCTCTTATGTAAAGGGAAATGAAGAAGAGGTAAAGGTAACTGATGTGAGTTCTGTAGTAACGCTTACACCTATTGTTGCTGGTGAGAAAAGGGAAAACACTCAAGAGAAAGCGTTATTGGCTGCAGAAGCCCGCAGGTTACATGTAGACGAGTCCCAAGGAGACTTTAGGTCAAATGCTTATGCTAAACTTTTATATGAATACGTGGATGCCATGGAGGTTAAGGATTGCTACGTCTGCATGCAGTTGCCTGCGTCTGTAGATGAAGGAATTCGCTATCATCACCTCCCTCTGACATATGGCATTACATGTAGCTTATTGCTTAGTATATTTTATGAGAGAGATAGTTTTGAATACTATTTCTCTAATTATGATTCAGTGTTGCCAGAAGTCCCGAATTATAAGCAGATGAATAAATGGGATTACTGGAAGAGTGAAGACAGGTTGGCCAAATTCTTCATTCCTTGGATTACCTTAGATACTTCACATGCCCGTAGAAATAATCTGACATGCAAGGTGTCAGAAGTCGAGAAAAAGTTCATAGGGCAGGTGGATGATCGTTACAGGAGACAAAAGATTTTGAAAAAATCAGGACAAGGGAAATTAGATTGGACCGAGGAAGAGAAGTCCCATAAGAGAAAGGGTAGTAGTGGTCCAATAGCTTTAGATAAAGCGCAGAGAGGAAAGCTATGTCTTCACCGAGCCAAAACGTATTATGAAAATGTATACGTGGGTGAAGTTGACTGTGAACATGCTTTTAATTTAGAGTACTACACTAAGGATTTCCTGAAGGGAATGCAAGTGATTCCAAATGTGTATTTTGTATGTGGAAGAAATGCTTACGTGAGACTACCTGACAACTGGTATGGATCATGTTACTTGGCAATTGTCTTCCCCAAAATATATCATGCACAAGACTTAGTGATCATTGAGGGTCAGACATCATCGAGGGGAAGGAGAGATGTAGGTGATGCCGAAATGGTTGGAGATGTCTTTGGAGCTATGTTTCCTCTTTTGGGAATAATCCTTAATGATGTTAAAATTAGACGACTGGCAACAGTTGTCGACAGGTTGTCTGCCAGCACTGCTCAGTCCTTAATGCTGGTAGAAGGAGAGATGCAATCGATAAGGGCTATGGTTCTTCAAAATCGGCTTGCATTAGATGTCTTATTAGCAAAAGAGGGCGGAGTCTGTAAGGCTTTGAAGGTCCAGGAATGTTGCACCTACATTCCAGACAATTCGAAGCCCCTTGAGAAAGTTATAAAGAACATAACTAGTATTCACAAGGAGATCGAAGACTTGAGTAGAGAAAATGTCTGGGAAAAGGTGGGCCACGGAATGAGTACAGTTGGAGGGTGGTTTTCCGCCTTAGGCAAAAGCTTTGTATGGTACATCCTAAAGCCTATCATCATAATATTGATCTGTGGGATAGTATTGTGGGGATTGGTGAGGGTATTCAAATGGTACAGAGCAAGAAGGTCAGAAAGGGCCCAAAGAGAGCAGCTGCAGAGATTGGCTGCCATACAAGATAATCAGTACAGGAGCCTGAGAGCTCTGGAAGCGCAGAGAATGCCAGCAATAACTGCAGTTTAAATGTTAGTGATGACCCCGAGAGGTCATCAAAGGGGGGAACTGAGAGAGCGCAAACTGATTTAAATATATGAGTACATCACACTTACCTGTAGTAAGCACAAATCATGAAGAGAAATGCCATGAGTGCTAATAGTATCTGCAAATATATTCTGAATGTATAGTTAATGTAGAGACTTAATAGAAGTGGAACTAATACAGAAATGTGTGACCTTATATGCTTTTATTAGACGTGATTAATTTTGAATCCATGTCGTGAAGCTGCTAAAACATAAGATGGTATGAGGTTAAACGCAGAACGTGGTAGGCCTCAGGGCCAGAGCTGGAGCTAAAAGGGAAGGTGTTTCTTTTCACGATACAGATTGTTTTAACGTTTTTGGTCATTGCATTAATGGGCCATGATTTATAGTAATGTTTACTGAATAATAGAATAAGAGTTTTAACATGCTTTAACCAAATGAAGAAGTTGAATGCTATAATCATAATGAGAAATATTGTAGGCCTGAAATGTTTTAGCATTGATTTACACGTACATGTCTGGGCTGAGAAATGTTGCAAGCCTTTTTAGAAGTCTATGAGAGTTGGGTTCTTGGCGGCAGATATCTGTCTGCAACAGGAAAGGGGGGATCCAATTATAAATGAATGAATAGAGGTCTGTTCAGTGGACGGCCCAGACATGGAGGAGGGTTCTGGAATGTTTAAGGGGTATCAGCGGGCCGGAGAAGAGTCTGAGAAGCAAGGTCAACTCTAACGTCTGAGGCCCAATACAAAGCATCATGGAAAAAGCCTGAAGTTGCACCACGTGAGAGGCGTTTCGCAAGGGGCGTCTCAAATGTTGTTGACTGTTTTGTATTAGGGACAGCACCCCTGGGTGGAGTTAGAGCAGAGACCTGAGGACCCTTTAGAGAGCGGATGGGTAGGCAGAGAGGGGTCATGACTGGAGAACTTTAGGTTTTCACCAAGAGACTTAGAGTGGGTGACTTCCTTGGGGTCATTCATTGCTGACACCTTTGTTAGGTTGGGATTTGGTTAAGTAGGGATACCATCTAGAACAGGGTAGGGACGCCTAACCTGTGTTTGTTTTCCTCCAATCTAAATGAAGGAGCGATATGCGTCTATGCTGATAGCTTTATTATTTTTAGAACTTGTGTTAGTGATTTCTGTTGCTCGTCTGAGGGCTTTTCGAGAGCACATGTATGTAATTGGACCTGTGTATCTCGTGAATCTCATTCTGAGATGTCTGTATTTGCAGCTCATTATATCTTTACAATAAACTTTTGAAACCTAGAAGTTGTCCGTGATCTTTGAGAGTAGAGTCCTTTATTGGGTGAACTAACTTGCAGATAGGTGTACTGTTTTCTTCCAAGACAGGCAACAAAGGTTCAGTCGACCAGATCGAGGTTTGGATCAATAGAGATAAGGTATCGATCAAAATCTCGCCCTTTCACAAGGTAACATCAAAAACAATTGAATTATTTCTTGCTCTGGACCCCAAAAATCCTTAAAATAACTCAAGGTAGAGAGATTCGGTCAGAGGTTGAGCCTGGCTGAGGGGGTAGAGAGGTTTAGATAAAGAAATAGGAAAGACATAGGTCCAAGGGCAAGAACTAACTTTTCCAGGGGACCTTTGGTAGGTGGGCAGTTGTCCTCTTCGCCCATGCCGTAAAACGCTTCTGGTCCCGTTGAGTCCTGAGATGGGGTGCATTGATTGTGGAGGAACCAAGGATGGTCGTGAGTTTCCTTGCTGATGATTCAGGGCGGGCACAGCTAATGTGGCCATTAAGAAAAAATTCAATTCAGTCAACACGTTTACAGGTGATTTCATCTTGGCTGCTGCATTCCTTATCATCTAGTGTTACCAATGAAACTAGTACCAAGTGTTATGCGTCAATCATGACTGGAGCAATATAATAAGAGGTCCGGTGGACAGATTTATGTGGGCCACCATCCTCTGCAGCGTGATTATCTTCCATTGTGGCTTTAGACCAATGCTCTTTTCAGCTTCATTAGTTAGTAACTCTTTAATTGCCGGTTTCATCATACCAGATGATTCTGGAGTGGAATGTTCGGTTGTAATATTTTCTGGCACGCATCTGCCATGCTTCAAACATCCTGCAAAGCTAGAGGCCTTGTTCTTTGTGGCCGGCCGGGGTCTGGCCTCACTCAAGGGAATGAGCAGTCTAATTGAGAGTCCCTGCCAGACGATGAGCTAAGAGCCAGGACATCAAACCTCCTCCAGTCTCTGCAGAACACAGACAGTTGCATGGATCTCGCTCCCACCTCTATGATGGAGCATCCGAGTCTCCGGATTGTCTCAGAACACGTGGCTGATTATCTCCCTCAGTTACCGGCCTCCGGCTGTTGCTAGTTAATTGCTAAATCAGAGGCTTTGTGTCCTCCTGGGTCCCTGGTTGTATTCTGAGGTTTGGGAGGCGTGGCATGGCGCAGCTGGTATTACCAATAGATATGTTGTTGGGATAGTCCCTCCTAAATAGTGGTTTTCCCTTATAGTAAAGAGTTCACAAGAATCCCACACTTACCAGAAGGCAAGGAAATGTGCTTCATTCTAAGCAATGTCCTACTGCAACAAATTGATGCTCATGGCAGAAGAGCACCAGCTAAAGCCACAGCACAGAAAAGCTGCACTATAAGGCAGGAGAACTGCATAAAATATATGGTAGGTATAAAGCTACATGGCATTCTTCCACCATCAACACCAACAACCTGAAATAAGTACAATTAGTGGGGTCTGAACTCGACTCTGGCGTGCTCCAGACGTCTCATGATGCTAGATGTCTCTCTGGCTTGAAATTATGGAATCATTGTGAATTTGTTGTTGTTGTAAGTATAGGAAATTGAACAATACCACCCCTTCTTTGAAATAACATCATTATTTCATAAAGTGCTATTAGTTCATCTTTAACCTACCTGAGTACTTAGAAAAAAAGAAAAACTAACAACACAAACCAGGTCTCTCGCGCCAAAATGCCTTTGGTTCACTAAGCTTGTAGCTAAAAGAAAATGAGTTACCTATCTGGAAACAAAATACACCACGCAATTCTGACTTTTTCAACTACGAATGAGATATACCTGAACACTTCACCTTTTGTTTTCAGTTCATATGTATTTTAGTGATGAAAACTGCTCACGTATAAGGCTTTTAAGGAGTTTTATAAAGCGCTGGTTTTACTTTCAGGGTGCCTGACAGAAAAAAATGCAGGTTGCTGATGTCGTTTTTAGGTCGAGTTTAGCATAGCGCCCATGCGCTGCTCTAGTAGAAGGCCTCTTGGAATCACTTGTGGTGTTCGATTTCCACACATGCTATTGGCCTTTGCGTGTGGCTTTAAAAAATGAAAGCACTCAATTGGCAAAAGGTGGGTGCATATTCCACCTTTTCTGCAAATGTTTACTCCCACAGCGTTTAGCTGTCGGGAGCGAGCAGCGGCGCGCAGCTTGCCATTTATTGTGGATCATGTTTCATTTCAAGACCTTGCAGCTTTCCTTACAAATCGCATCCCCTCCACCCTGGCCAAGGGACAGACCCCACCGCCCCAAGAGTGCGCACTTATTTTTCCAGTACTCCCATTTCACCTATGTCAGCACTCTCTTCCTGCACTGCTATCTTTGTATCAGAATGTTATTGTCAAGACATTTGCTGTACTCTGTAGTTGGCCTCTATAGTTGCCTCTTTTTCGGTACCATCTTAAACATTGACCGCACCTTTTAACATTAGCGTTTTATCATCACCGTGGTGCGTGCTTCCTTTCACACCTCTGCCCAGCTGTGGTGCGTGCTACCTTTGACATCTTTGCATAGTGCACAGCTGTGGTGTGTGTTTCCTTTCCCCACATTGCTTTTGGTGCTCGCTCGATCCAGGGGCGTAATGCAGGCCCTTGCTAGGGGCTTAATTTGAGCCGGTGTCTGCCGGTGCACACATGGGTACTTAATTATTAGCACTTGCTTTTTGTGCCTGCTTGCTGGCACCGGTTGCTAAATAATGCCTCTGCTTAGCTGTGGTGCATGCTACCTTTCACATCTCTGTACAGTGTACAGCTATGGTGCGTACTTCCTTTCCCCCATTGCACAGTACACAGTAGAAAAATTGACTGCACCTTTTAACATTCGCGTTTTTTCATCACTGTGGTGCGTGCTTCCTTTCACATCTCTGCGCAGCTGTGGTGCGTGCTACCTTTGACAGTTCTGCACAGTGCACAGCTGTGGTGCGTGCTTCCTTTCCCCAATTGCACAGTACACAGCTGTGGCGAGTGCTACCTTTCACCCCACTGCACAGTAGTGGCGCGTGCTTCCTATCACAACACTGCACAGTGCAGATATGTGGTGTGTGCCTCCTTTCACCCCAGTGCACAGCTGTGGTGCGTGTTTCCTTCACCCCACTACAAGTGCCCCCTCCATCACACCCAGGTGGTTCTCTCGTTTTCTGTTTAATAAACAAATTTCACACACAGATGCCCAGGTATCCGTTGTTAGCATTTGTGAACACACCTTACCTCGCAGCTTTTCTTACAAAGCGCTTCACCTCCACCCCGGCCGAGGGACAGACCCCCACCGCCATAAACTGGATTATAAAGCGCCCTGACAGAAGTACCAAGGCGCTGGACCTTACAGCTTTCCTTACAAGGTGCGTGCTCTCCACCTCGGCCGAGGGACAAACTGCTCCGCCACAAGCTGCTGTGATAGTATGAAAATATCATTAATTTTTATTATTCCTAGCAATTTTGGCATTGACATTATTGTCCTTTATTACACTATTTGTTCGTTTTTAAATCATCATCAGCAACATTTGTGCCCCTGTGCTGCCCAGACAGGAAGCACACCAGTACCGCCACTGTAACAGGAAGTAGAGCCACCACCCCTCCCACACTTCCAACAGGCGGCTCTACAGTAAACAGTCTGTATATTGTTTCTTTTCTTTGCAATTTATTTCCCTTTACTGGCCCCTCACCCGCCCCCTTCACTCTTCCCCTCTCTCCCAGCGTCTTCTCCCCAAGATTGGTGCAACAGACGTAAGTGTTTAGGCTCTGTTAATCTGCAGGAACGTTAATACCCTTAACAGGCCCGCGCTGCCACCGTTATTTTATTTTTCAGCTACACTGATTATATTGATATGCCGAAACCATCCAAACATCCAACAAGGTGCCTACCATACAAAATAAAGGACAGGGAGCATTAAAAGGTGTTTTGTTTTGGGGAATATTGTTAAATAGTTTTCCGCCTGCACATGTGGACAGTTAAGAAAGCCAGCACATTTTACTCTACTGGAGGCCACAGATCAGCCTCTGTGTACCAGGCGTCACATGTATTACAACTCCCTTGAGTGTGTGTAGTAGTCCAGGCTCTTGGGGCTCACTCGATCCAGGGGGCTTAACGCAGGCCCCTGCTGAGGGCTTAATTTGAGCCGGCATCTGCCGGTGCGCATATGGGTACTTAATTATTAGAAATTCCTTTTTGTGCGTGCTTGCTGGCATCGGCTGCTAAATAATGCCTCTGCGCATCTGTGGTGTGTGCTACCTTTGACATGTCTCTACAGTGCACAGGTGTGATGCGTGCTTCTTTTCCTCCAATTGCACAGTACACAGGTTCAAAATTGACCGTACCTTGTAACATTTGCATTTTTTCAGCTCCGTGGTGCGTTCCTTTTACACTTCTGCGCAGCTGTGGTGCGTGCTACCATTGACATCTCTGCACAGTGCACAGCTGTGGTGCGTGATTCCTTTACCCACATTGCTTTTCAGACTCGCTCAATCCAGGGGCATAAGGCAGGCCCTTGCTGGGGGCTAAATTTGAGCCGGTGTCACCTTATCACCACATAACAATATTAGCATCAACACAGTAACACCTCCTCATCAGTGCACCACCACCACCAGTGCAGCAACAAGTCACCCTCAGCACAGCACTACCTCAGATGCACTTCAGCAACACCTCATTATCAACAGAGCACCACCTCCGCATCATTGCACCACCACCAGTGCAACACCAGCTCAGCACCACTTCAGCATCAATACAGCAACACCTCAACACAGAACAAAAACAACAGCACTTGGCACCACATAAGCACCAGTTCAGCTACACAACATTGGCATAACTCATCACCACAACATCACTCAGTACCACCTCCGCATCACTCAGTACCACCTCTGTATCATTCAGCATCACATAAGCATCACCTCGGAACCAGCGCACCACCACTTCAGCATCACCTCAATATCATTCAGGATCACCTGAGCATCACCTCCGCCACCTCAGCATCACTCCACTTCATTGTGGCATAAAAATTTGACATCTATTAATTCTCCACAAATAACTCTCCACTACTCCTATCTAATCAAAATACTATTTCACAACATCCACCCTCCCGTTGTTTATATCCCACACCTAAAAATAAAAACTATAATAAAAATGAATTACAAGAAGCAAGGAAATATTAACAGCACTACATAAACAAATAAACTAGAACACCATTTTTTTGTATTAATTTTGGTTTCTAGTACAATACTTCAGTTGTATATAATGTTTTTTCGGTTAGATACAAGGTGACAGAAATAGTTATAACATTCTTTTTATTATAACATACATTTTCAACATGTTGCACAACATTCACAATGCTCTACAACACATATTAAAAACGTTAACAAAGCCAATAGCTCTGTTTAAACACTTATAATGCCCCAAAGGCGAGACCTATTGGCTATGCCAATGCTTGTTATATAGCGCTACCGCTTAGACTCTGGTAACTACAGATTGCTAGATGGAATAAAGAAGGTGAAACAACGAAAGGGAGGGAACTAACGTCGCAATTGGTTAGAGTTTGTGTCTAACGGGAGGGTTCAGGTCTTATTTCCTAAAATGACAGGCGTTGGGGAATGCCTTTGAAAGCACGCTAGAATGGCCCAGTTTTCAGGCCTTTCCTGAAGCGCTGTAGTTCGCTTCCGCCCTGTGGCTTGGCGTCAGTGACTTCCACACCTTTGAACTCCATCAGATAAACACCAGGACCAGATGTGTGGGCTATAAAATACCTCTCTCTACGCCTCCTTCCTGCTGCAGCATTTTAATAATAGCGTGTGGAATGCTTGTTCTAAGTAATAATCATCTCTTTATAAACCTGTCAGTCATTTTTTATTTTGCAGATATATTCTGTTAACTGGCAGTCGAGTTTAGTTCTAGTTAGTACTCCAGCTGCAGGGAATCTGATGTGCTGGAAGAAATCTGCAGGTTGTTCACATGCCACAGTCTTTAGGCCTTACTACAGGGGGTATTGTCTATTACTAACAGTGGTGTGAGTCCCCAACAGCAAGCACTATCTAAAGCACACATCAGGACTGCATTGTTTTCCATTTATAAAGACCTGGTAATCCTGTTCTAAGCCATTTACGTTTCGAAATAAATAAGCAGCCTGTGTTAGAAATGTGGGTTTTGGCTGAGGGGTTGAGAACCTTTCTCATGCAGTAACCACAATCCCGGTCAGGTTGTACCACAGAAGTCCCCGTATTATCTTGTGCTAAACAGTCTGCTAGCTCGTCAAAAAAGCAGTAAGAATTAACTTGGAGGCAATGTGTCAAGTATTTATGCAGCACACAAACAGTAATAAAGTGAAAATACAGCACAATAAAAATCCCACACCAATTTAGACAAACAGAGAAAATGTAATGAATAATTTGACACCAGAACGACAAAAATTAAATTAGTAAAAGCAGATTGAATGCTTTCTAAAAGTTCTAGTAAAAACTAGCACCTTAAAGATCAAAGTGCCAACTGTGGACATCTAGTCACACGAGACCTGGACAACGTTGAAAGTTGTGGATGACCACGAAGGAGCACAGTCGGATGCATGAAGTGGTTTGAGCCTCGTCTTATCTTACCTTCAAACTTAAAAGAAATGTTTAAGAAAAATGTCCGGCAGGAGCCGGTGTCCGAGGAGGTGGCGTTGTTGTTGTGAAACTGCTTGGCGAAGCTGCAGTAAAGATTTCTAAGTTTGGACTTAGTCTCTTTTTTGGAAGTCAGAAATCCCCAGCGGGATGAAGCTGCAGGCTGTAGCAGACGAGGACTCCAGAATGCCGGATACCCTTCCTAAGAGAAGCCACTGAAAAGTTGCTGCTGTAGAGAAGAAACTAGCGACAGCTACCATGAACTCAGGCCGATCGACAATACACCACGGGCGGATTGGTACGTAGGTAGATCCATGTCTCCTGTCGGTTCTTGAAACAGTTTTTGATGCAGGCCTCGAAAAATCCTACAAATATTACTAGACCTGCAGGTCTAGTGACCTAAATAATCTACTCAACCTAATTATAATGCTCTTGACCCATAAACTGTTTTCAAATTACTTGATCTTGGGCTATTTCAGTCCGACTGAGATACAATTTTTTTCTTTATCACATATTAGAGCACCTTCAAATACGTGATTTCAGCATATCTGCTGTACAGAAAACTCTTTTGTTTGATTTAATAGACTTAACTTTTGCATCATATAGAATGCAAATCTAGCCACTTATAGGATATGCATGACCGCTGACTTGCCTCAGTTCATTGACTTCATTGTCATCCGTGCGGGGGCCGGAATGTTTCTCAAATCATGTAAAAAACTGTAATTTTGAATAAATACATTACTAAAGCATAAAGTAGCAGCACGCTGTTATTTGTAATCAGCAGATTTTACATTGAAATGGCCACAGAATTACTGACATCGTGGTTTTAAAACTATATAATGTACAGTGTTTAGAAATGGAGTTTCTGCAAATATTTGTCATTTGTACATCACCTAGTAAAGTGTTCTGATTTGTTTTGCCCCTATGTAAATCTTTGTTTACATCACCCTTCTGAATTACAAAAAAAGTTCTTTCATAATTTCTGATACATTTTGAAATACTTCTATTTATTCATTAAATCTTGTTAGAAAAAAACTGACATTTTGCAGCCTTTTGATTCACAATTATTGTCAGATAACTCACTTGACAAAAAGCACTAACTGTAATAAGATTAAGAAACATAAACCCCATTTTTCAGGAACAGATAAGAAGCAATTAGTAAAAAGACAATTTGACATTTGACCTCTGTCCTTGAACAGATAGCAAATGTGTCAAGACAAAAACAAGATTTAAAGGTGTCTTTATTGCTCATTCACTTTCTGAATGAACAGAACACCTGTTCCTTCCAGTTTAAGTTAACTCACCAGCACGGATGAGTAATTGCTAAGATAGTTCGACCTGATAAAATCTCATGGACTGAAGAGTGGGTCTGAGGGTCCTATTTTTATACCGTGTGCCAGCTTTGAAGTGGAAGAAAAGTCTGGAATTTCCCCCCATGGATGGTTCTGAATTATCCTTGAATCCTGCCCAGGCACCAAAAAGTCTAGGGTGACAAAAGGCTAGTGTGAATGTGCTGAGACAGCTCCCTTTGAAATGTAAGTGGGGCAGGGAACAACTCCGTTCTACATATCTTTGCACATGGCCCATCCTGCCTCCACCCTGTCCCCCTTTTTATCACTTTACAGAAGGAATACACAAAGGCCAACTGCCATGCTAATGACAGTAGTGTAATCTAGGACACAGATTGCAGGCACCAAATGGTTAGTACAAGAAAATGCCACCATTCTAAAAGTAAAAGGCACCCAAATAAGGGCCAGAAAGCAGTACAAATCAAATATTCACCCCCAGTCAAAAGATATGGGTTAAATCTATTGGTCTTTTGCCCACATAGCCACACCAGTTTAGACGCAGCCATATGCAAATCAGTCTTGACCATGTTCCTCATGGGAACAGTCCAGCCCAAACTGCCAAGCCTGGTCCTTCCTGGACCAGAAACGAGCATCCTGGGAACGGATTCGGGGTATCACCCCTCATCAGCCAGGCTAGCCTGAATCCAGTGGCACAATGAGTCCAGGACCTATGTCCGGGCATACCCAGCACACTTAGGGTGAGAAAACAGAAGAGACACAAATGATCAACAGAATGCGAAGCAAATCAAACATTCACCTCCGGTCAAGAGATCTGGGTTAAATCCATCATTCTTTTGCTCACCCTGCCACCCCAGCTTAACTCAGCCATATGCAAATCAGTCTTAACCCTGCTGCTCATGGGAACAGTCCAGCCCGAACTTCCAAGCCGGGTCCTTCCTGGACGCCAGAAACCAGCATCATGGAACCGATTTCAGGGTATACCTCATCAGCCAGGCTAGCTTGAATCCAGTGGGTGAGTTTTCATTTGTGACCTTTCTAAAAGTGGCCTTTTCAGAATTGTGACTTAAAATCCGAATTTCCCATTAAAGAGGATTTTAAATTACAATTCTTTTGAGACCAAACATGACATTCCCACCTGTTCGCTATCAAATGTTATCACTTATTAAATGTAATAAGGTAACCTAATGTTATCCTATAGGAGAGGTAGGCCTCACTGTAGTTAAAATTGAATTTAGGAGTTTTTCATTACTAGGACATGTAAAACTTAAAACTGCATGCCCACCCTTTTACATCCAGTGCACACTTCCATATGGGCTGTTTAGGTCCTATCTTAGGGGTGGCTTAGATGTATTAAAAAAAGAGATTTAGACCTGACAAAGGGCTTATTTTGCCAGGTCGAATTGGCAGTTTGAAATTGCCCACAGGCTGCAATGGCAGTCCTGAGACATGTTTTAATGGGCTTCTTAAGCAGGTGGCCCAATAAGTCATGGATGCCCAGTATAAGCATTTAATTTCAAGCTCTGGGTACATGTAGTGCCACTTTACTAGGGACTTATAAGGAAATAAATTGTGCCAATCAGGTGTGAGCCAATTGTACCATGTTTTAGGGAGAGAGCACAAGCACTTTAGCACTGGTTAGCAGTCGTAAAGTGCAGAGTCCTTAAGCCAAGAAAAACTAAATTCGGAAAGCATGAGGGGTGAAGGCAAAAGGTTTGTGTGCGACCCTGCAGAGAGTGCCAAGTTCAAACAGGCTGTATTTAGTGACCTACATTTTCTATTTGGAGAATGATTTCTTTTTTCGTTTTCTTTGGGACTTAATTTCTAATTTTTTCTCGTGGGCTGAAATTCTAGCAGCTGTCTTTGGAGCTGAGTTTAGACAGCCGTATTAATTAAATATTAAAACAACAGACAGGCAGCCTTGGCACTGTCGGGGAGCTTCTGGAATCAGGATTGGCAGATTTGCTCCCCCGCAGCAGTTGTAAATACATTTCTTCATTATTTGGGGTCAGCCATGGCATGTTAAATTGCTAATTTCTTCAAAGTTTGTGGTTTAGATTGACAGCAAAAATATACTACATTTTGTTATATGTAGCGTTTGCTAATGTATGTTTCCCATTTAGTAGTGCTGTGAAGTTAAAAAATGGATGACGAAAATTGAGTCTGCACTTGTGGTGAAAAATCTGGCATCCAACTCTTGAGCTGGAAACCCTGAGCCTAAATCCACATTCTTGCCTCTCTCTGGGTAGCACCCCTCCTTCTCATGTCAACGGTCAGTCACCTTTGAAAATAAAATGTTCTTTTTGTATCAAGACCAATTCTATGAAAAAAATAGTTTTATTCTTTCTTCATCACCTCTGTGGGGTCGGCCTTCTAAACATGCAAGCCCTATTCGGCCCAGTTATATCAGTGGTCATGTAACATAAAGATTACTATTTAATGGTTAAGCTACAAAGCTCACCAACATTTGCAGCCTGGCTCATTTCTAGGTGGAAAATTCCTAACCACTTCACTTTGACCACAAGGCTAGACTTCTCAAGCTTGTGCCTGGTACACAGATCACATACACAAACACAACAGTTCTACCCTGCGGTGTATGTTCAACGAATATTTAGTGGATGTTTATTGAGCTTGTACCACAGTCAACTATTGTGGTATTTGTGAATATGTATCGCCCACGGTTTTGAGTGTAGAGGACTAGAGGGTGGGGGAGGTGGGACGAGTCAGCAAATTCACAAGGAGAGCCCAATCACGGGTCGGCTTTGATTCTAAGAGCTTGTGAATGAGCCGGTCTTGGAAATCATTCAACAAACATCATGTTAGAATGTAATGAGGTCTCTAGGAAACTTTTTTTTAACATGCTGAAGCGTTTCACCTCGGTAAATCAGAATATATCTTTGTTAAGAAGCCTTTATTAAAAGTAGAAGTTTCTAAACATACACTGATAAACATTCCTGCCTCGCCCTGATGGCAGTGCTACTAGTGAACTAAGAAACAAGCCAGTTGTCATGTGTACCCTGTATGTGGTGTGGATTGTGGTACACGGAGCAACATTACAGGCTATTAAACAAAACAGAGGGTTTTGTACAGCGTGCCACCTGAACTCACATGTTGGTAGGTGCTTTAAAATGTAACAATGAACAAAAAGGAGACTGTGAAATAAAGTATTTGTTTAGGACCACATAGTTTAGTTAAGTAGAAAAGCTGGGATTGATACCAGATTTCCAGTTCAACACTGTAATTCAGCTACAAAATGAGATAATTTTTTGCCCTTACCTCTATTAGAGCGTGGGTACAGGTACAACCCATATTTTATCTGTGGCAGTTTTACAAAAGAGTGCTTCACAACACACACAGACTACTTACACCTGTTGGTGTGCTTTCTCTACCTTAAATGTTACTCGTATAGCATGCCTGCAACTAGGAGCAGGGGCGGTGTTGTCCCTGTACGATCTTTAGTGCTCCCTGACTGGAGCCGTTGGGCTCTTCCCATCAGTAGTAGGTGATAAACATGTTACTGAGATGAACAGACAAGGGTAGTTGGTTCAAAGCTTTATATCAGTAATTTTAGGCAGGTTGCAAAATACAATTAAAGCAGTTTAACCGCAAAGCATATCAATCATAATTACAAAGTACTCAGTACAATTCTAAATTAAATCTGGTATATATTCACATTCTAAGAGTGTGGAAAGGGGTATATCTTCTCCTAGAAATCTAGGAAGTTAAACAAAGACAGTCATACATTCCACACGAGTACAGGTTTCTCATGGTATGCACCAATAGAAAGCAGGCAACGTAAAACCATTTACGACAGAATACATAAGAGGATTCTCTAATGGGAGCTTTACATTGAACATCCAGGCATTCGTACAGTTAATTCAGCAGTCCAATCGACACATTGTATGCACAGAGCGTAGGGCAGTTGTGGAACGGTTTTCAGTGGGTTAGTGTGATTCTTGCAATTCTGTACATGTGACAGAGCAAAACGACAAGGGACACATTTTCCTTATGAAGTTGAGAAGATCAGGGGCGGCTCTAGGCTCATGCGGCCCTGGGTAGGGGGCCCCGGAAGAGGGGGGCGGGGTGGAGCGCGGAGGCCAGTGAAGAAGGGGTGGGGGGTGGGGTGGGGGGTCAGGGTGTTTGGAAGTGGAACAGAGCCAGAGGCCGCCAAATTCCTGCCATGACCGCCACGCAAATATGCATCCATCCTCAGAGGATTATTGTATTAAGGATATATATTGGTGTGGTGGTCCCTGGGGTTCGGTGACCCTGTGCAGGTGCACAGCTTGCACATGCCTAAGGCCGCCCCTGAGAAGATGGTGGACATTGTAAACATAACTCGAGTTAGCATAAGCCAAAACTGAGATGTATTAAAAATGAAAGAAAATCAGCTCTCACACACCTATTTTTTTCAGCAGAGATAGGTTTGACAGGACTATCGCGATGGTGAATTTAGCCTCAAACCTGGTACCCCATGTTGCATGGTTGCCAGCTGTAGCCATTGGACCATATCCTATCCCCCTGTAAAATTTGTTTGTTTTGGGCTCCAGGTTCTAAGACGACCTCGAGCAGAGCTGGTTCTGGCTCGAACTTTCAGTAGTTTGATAGCTCTGTACAGAGCGACTCCTGTTTCATGATGAATTGGTAGATAAATCACTGCTCCACATATTTAATTCCATATTTCCTGGCAGGACGCCTGAGGTCAGTCTTCCGCCATCTTCTTGCATTGTTCCCATCAAGACACAAGCAATCTGGGAGTAGATCTTGGCACCAATGCTCTGCCCTCTAGGATTTTCCTTCTCTACATCTCGGTGATGAACCGTAAACAACTGACGACCCTGCTCTTGCTCCAAGGCATCCACTCCTCAATGACTTCGCTACCGCTTGTATTACCGACCTTGCAGGGTCCCTCCGCCACATTAGCGCATTAAAAAATGTTATGTACTACAGTAAGTACCATGTGAAGGATGGAGGACGGAAGTGCCACTGACGGTTGCCCAACTGGAGGCCAGTAGGTGATAAGGCAAGCTCAGCGCCTTCGTTTGTAGTTGCATTGTAAGTTTAGTTGAATGGTTCGCTTGCTGCTTCTGTTTGTTTTTAATCCCTCCGGGTGGAACTCAGCTGTTTTCTTCTCTGCGTTTTGGAGGTAATCGCAGCTGCCAGGGTAGGACCTAGCTTAGTCGCTCACAGACAAGGCACTCTGTTGTGTGCTCTGGAGAGCACTGACACGTGAACCTAGCAGGCTTAGGGGAAGAAGTCTCCTTGGACAGCGGCGGCTCCTCTGCAATGGCGGAGGAGCATCGCCCCACTGGCACAGAACCAGCAAGTGGAAAATAAAACAATATTTTACTTTTGTTTTATTTTTCTCCAGCTGGCTCAGCCATCGTGTGCAGGGAGGGGTGGGGCCGGGCCATGGGAAGGGGGAGGAGGACTCGTTCCTGTACTATAAGTGCGCATGTGTGTTCGTTTGGCTGGCCATCTCAGGCCGCCCAAACGCACATGCGGTTTCCTCAACCCATCTGTATTGAACAGCCAGGCTGGAGAATCAGCACAAACTCTCTGTCCCGAGCGGAGCGTCAAAGCAGCCCGTTCAGGCCAATCCCTGTGCTGCTCTCATTCTTGAAAGCATTGCGGTAATTGCACAGGGAGTCTGATGCTAGCCATGGGGCTGCTGGGACCCAGGAAGCATCGGAGAACTGAGTCGCGAGGCGGCAGAAGCAGTAATCGGCTAGCTCCACCCAGCGCCCCATCCACCTGCCCCACCTTTGTTTACATGCGATTGCCCCACTACCCTAAGACCAAGATTTTGGTGAGCCGTGCTCGTCAAGAGCACGTGGAAGCACATCCACTCACTTGACTGGATGGGGAGGTCTGCATTCTTCTGCTTTCACACTTTACACCTAGCAGGGCCAGCTGAAGTAGCGCCAGAGAGAGGATTTGTTTTGGACCAGCTGGCTTCAGCGCATGTGTAAGAGTAAGCTGCAGGTTGGCTCAGTGAGTTAACCTCTAGCTGTTGGGCTCTTCAGGTGTTCGAATCCTGGCGGGAATTGAGTACCGTCTATCTGGGTAAACGGTATTTAACACCTGCTCTACGCAGCACTGGATACGGCTACAGTACAGTAGCAAACTCTACGTAACACAAGCATTGGCAAAGCCTTTAGGTCTATATGTGGCTGAAACCCTTTTTTTGGCTTTGTCAGTGCCTGTTTTTTTATGTAATGGGTTTTCAAAACTTTATTGTTGAAGAACTTGCTGGGCCCCGTCAATTTTAGAAAACAGTGTCTAAAAGCAATAATATTTGTTAGTCGCAAAAACCCCCCACTACAATAGTAGTCGCTGGCACTGAAGGCACTGCGCTCCTTATGAAAGGGAAGAACGCTGTCACTCACGTTGAAGTCAGACATTTGCCGAAGTGGGCTGACCCTACTGCAGTGGGCGGACGTCAGTCTGAATGACACAACAACAGACCTTGTCTGTATGTACTTTAGGAGGGAGGTGTGTCCCTAGAACTAATACTGTCAGATATGTATTACAGAGCACATGCCATTTTGCCCTTTCAGTGGAGGTTTCGTGGCGCTTCTGTGTATTAACTCAACCAACTATCAAGTGAACAAGCCAGGAACAAACTTGCCCAGTGCACTAACGCATTGTGGGTGAGGCCTTGCAACAGGACCCAGCTAAAATTTTAGACTCTTAACCCCTTCCATGCTGATGACGGCCAGGAGCCATCATGGCACACAGTGCTCGTGTGCTGATGACGGCTCCCGGCCGTCATGACCGCACCCGCGATCGGAATGTGCCGCACAGGCGCAGAATCACGGCCGCGCACAAGGGGCCTGCTGCAAATGATTAACACTTCAGTTATCACCTGTTCTTCACTTTGCCTCCTTATTCAGTGAGGGCAATTCAAGTTCTAAGCACTGGTAGTCTAGGGCTACTGTGGTTTGTAAGGCGAGCACATCACCCGTCCCTAATAATTAGCCTGTTCCTCATATGGGTTCTCCTCTTAAGTCCGTCTCCTACACCAGCAGCTGCTCCAGAGTTTGCTTCTATTCATGCTGTTGTTTTGCATGTACGTTTATTAGGCTGATTGCTCCTTGGGACTGCCCTTTACTAATGGATGAAAGACATTGAATTACATCCCTTACACATGTCACTCATCCAACAGCTGCCAGGGTGACTGAGAGACTTATGCCCTTTCCTCCAAGACATTTATTGCACCTTGATGTCTGAACTAACTTGCCTTTCTCTCAAGGAGGGGTTGACACCTGGAACTTGGGAGCTGGAAGTAGCCCCTACAAGCCAGAGTGCATACCTTGATTGGTGCATGATGTATTTCCTTGAACAGTCTTGTGTGCCTTCACTAAGGTCCATTACAGACCTAGTGATTGTGTCCTGAGATACTTGCTTCTCCCTGATGGGAGCTGAGATCAGAAGATCAATCAATCAATCATGCCATTTGTATAGCGCACTACTCACCCGGGAGGGTCTCAAGGCGCTTGGGGGGAGGGGTATGCTACTGCTCGAACAGCCAGGTCTTGAGTTGTTTCCTGAAGGCGAGATGGTCCTGGGTCAGCCGAAGGTAGATGGGGAGGGAGTTCCAAGTCTTGGCAGCCAGGTAAGAGAAGGATCTTCCTCCGGCGGTGGCTCTTCGAATGCGTGGTACGGCTGCTAGGGCGAGGCTGGTGGACCGTAGCTGGCGGGTGGGCGTGTAGAAGGTCAGGCGGTCGTTGAGGTACTTGGGGCCCAGGTCGTGGAGAGACTTGTGTGCGTGGGTGAGGAGACGGAACGTGATCCTCTTGTCGAAGGGGAGCCAGTGCAGGTTCCTCAGGTGGCTGGAGATGTGGCTGCGTCGGGGGACATCCAGGATGAGTCGGGCGGAGGCGTTCTGGATGTGCTGGAGTCTTTTCTGTAGCTTGGCTGTGGTTCCGGCGTAGAGGGCGTTTCCGTAGTCCAGTCGGCTGGTGACGAGTGCCTGGGTGACAGTCTTCCTGGTCTCGGTCGGGATCCAGCGGAAGATCTTGCGAATCATACGCAGGGTGTTGAAGCACGATGAGGAGACAGCGTTGACTTGTCTGGTCATCGAGAGGGAGGGGTCCAGGATGAAGCCCAGGTTGCGTGCGTGGTCGGTTAGCTTGGGTGCGGTGCCCAGGGCTGGGGGCCACCAGGAGTCGTCCCAGGCGGAGGGCGAAGATCCCAGGATAAGGACTTCCGTCTTGTCCGAGTTCAGTTTCAGGCGGCTGTCCTTCATCCACTCGGCGACGTCTTTCATCCCTTCGTGTAGGCAGGTCCTGGCGGTGTCTGGGTCTCTGGTGAGGGAGAGGATCAGCTGGGTGTCGTCGGCGTAAGAGATGATGTTGAGGTTGTGCTGGCGTGCGATGGCTGCGAGAGGTTTCATGTAGATGTTGAAGAGGGTGGGGCTGAGTGAAGATCCTTGCGGGATGCCGCAGATGACTTCGGTGGCCTCGGAGCGAAACGGGGGGAGGCGGACTCTTTGTGTTCTTCCGGCGAGGAACGAGATGATCCACTCCAGTGCCTTCTCTTGGATACCGATGCTGCTGAGGCGCTGGACTAGGGTGCGGTGGCAGACCGTGTCGAACGCAGCGGAGAGGTCCAGGAGGATGAGGGCCACTGTTTCCCCCTTGTCGAGCAGGGTCCGGGTGTCGTCGGTGGCTGCGATGAGGGCGGTCTCGGTGCTGTGGTTGGCTCTGAAGCCGGACTGCGAGGGGTCGAGGGATCCGTTCGTCTCGAGGAAGGCGGTCAGCTGTCTGTTGACGATCTTCTCGATGACTTTATCAGGAAAAGGGAGGAGCGAGATGGGGCGGAAGTTTTTGAGATCGGTGGGGTCCGCTGTAGGTTTCTTCAGGAGGGCGCTGATCTCGGCGTGCTTCCAGCTCTCCGGGAAGGTGGCGGTGTTGAAGGAGGCGTTGATGATGTTCCGGAGTTGGGGTGCGATGGTGGAGTCGGCCTTGTTGAAGACGTGGTGTGGGCAGGGGTCGGTCAGTGATCCGGAGTGGATGGTGTTCATCGTGCGGGCTGTGTCTTCGGTGGTCACCGTGGTCCAGGTGCGAAGGGTGGCGGTGGGGGGCATTGGTTCGACGGTTGGGTGCGTGGTGGGGCGCCGAAGCTGTTGTGGATGTCGGCGATCTTGCGGTGGAAGAACGAGGCGAGGGAGTCGCAGAGGTCTTGTGACGGAGTGATGTCGTTGGTGCCGGTGCTGGGGTTTGAGAACTCCTTGACGATAGTGAAGAGCTCTTTGCTGTCGTGGGCGTTGTTGTCCAGTCGTTCCTTCAGGGATTTCTTCTTGGTGGTGCGGATGAGCTGGTGGTGCTTGCGGGTAGCGTGTTTGAGGGCGGTCATGTTGTCGGTGGTCCGGTCGAGGAGCCAGGCTTTCTCGAGGGTGCGGCAGGTCTTCTTGGAGTCCTTGAGGTCGTCGGTGAACCAGGATGCCTTCTTGCTTCTGGGTCTGCTGGGAGGGTTCTTTAGTGGCGCGAGGTCGTAGGCGCAGGCGGTCAGCCACTGTGTGAAGTTGCGGGCTGCTTCGTTGGGGTCCGTTGTGTTGGCGGGTGGGCTCTGGCTGAGGGAGGTGGTGAGCTGGTCTGCGGTGATCTTGCTCCAATTCCTGTGAGGTACCTGTTGCGGGTGGTGGTGGGTCGTGGATCTTTTGAAGCTGAAGTGGACGCAGCTGTGGTCGGTCCAGTGGAGTCCGGTGGCGTGGCTGAAGGTGATGTACTTGCTGGAAGAGAAGACGGGATCAAGCGTGTGGCCGGCGTAGTGGGTGGGGGTGTTGACCAGTTTCTTGAGTCCGAGGTTGGCGAGGTTTTCCAGCAGGGCGGTGGTGTTGCGGTCCTTGTTGTTCTCCAGGTGGAAGTTGAGGTCCCCGAGGAGGATGTAGTCAGTGGAGGGGAGGGCGTGCGGGCTGATATAGTCTGTGATGTCTTCGCTGAATTGTGTTCGTGGTCCCGGGGGTCTGTAGACGAGAGTGCCTCTGAGGGTCGTCTTAGGGTCTGTGTGAATCTGGAAGTGGAGATATTCGGCTGCGGCGAAGGAGTCGTTGGCGTCGGTCGTGATGCGGATGGTGTTCCTGTGGACGATGGCGATGCCACCTCCAGTCTAGTTGATGCGGTCCCTCCTGATGATCTTGTACCCGTCCGGGATGGTGATGGCGATGTCGGGTGCAGAGGAGGCGTTCATCCAGGTTTCCGTGAGGAAGGCGACGTCCGGTGATGTAGCGTCGAGGAGGTTCCAGAGTTCCACGGCGTGTCTGTGGACGGAGCGGGTGTTGATCAGGATGCACTTGAGGTGGTTGCTGCTGGTGTTTGTCTTGGCGGGTGCGGGGCAGGTTCGGAGGCAGGTGAACTTGCAGGTGCAGCAGGTGAAGGGTCCGTGGGTGCGTCTCGGGGTTGCTCGGCAGCAGGCGTGGGTCCGGCCGGCATTGAGTGCGTTGAGAGTGGCGGCGTCGTAGGTCAGTCGGGTCGTCTTGCCTCGGCGGGGAGGGCCAGGGGTCCTGGCGCTGGGCGCGGGCCAGGCGCGGACGGGCGCAGACGGGCTTACCTTTGGCGCACCTTCGGCGCTCAGTCGGCGCTCCCGCTGCGCGCGTCCGCTGCGCGGTCGCTCTGGGGGCGTCATAAGTAAGGAGCCGGGAGGGAGGAACAGCTGGGTGGCGGGAGCGGGGCGGCGAATGGAATCACAGGGGGGCGGGGCCGCAGGGAGGCAGCGGCGGGAAATTCCAAGAAGCAGCGGGCAGCGGGAAATTCCCAGGAGCAGCGGGAAATTCCCAGGAGCAGCGGGCAGCGAGCGAAGGAATCTGCAGGCAGGAGGCGGCAAAGGCAGGCAGGAGCGGCAGCAGTGAGTGGGGCGACCAAGCCCTGTGGAGGGCTGAGCGGTCATGTGAAGCTCCTTGAAACTCCGTGAAGCTCCTTGAAACAAAAGGATAGACACACCCGTTGCACAGACCTTGGTGTACTGACTGCAAGATCCTTATTTGTATCCTATGTTGGCGGTCTATTTGAAGAGCTATTCTCAGTTCCTGCATAGTTTAAAACAAGAATTTGCAATGCAATTGGTCGCACCTTTGGGACCTCCTATGTATTTAGCTATGCAGCACATTAGCCTTGTTGCTTAAACATTTACTGTTCTTTAACATGTAGGGAAAGTAATCACCTAACTGCGTGACACGCAAAGAATGGGAACACATGGAGAGAAATATTGCCTTTCAGCAGGAAATGGTATAGTCCAGAGCTCACTTTTTAATATAAAATCAGGGTCTTCGGTGGTCATATCTTTAAAAATACAAGATTTGAAAAAAATATTATTGTCTACAGGTGATCGTGGAAGATAATTTCTATGGACTGGAATCTAGAGAATGCTAAAGTGATCTGGTATTTTAGTGACCTCTGCTGGTCAATTTCTGTCAAGAAAGTTAATTAGAGACAGTTGCCAGAAAAATAAAAAAAATAAAGTCCCTCAGCAGAAAGTAATTCTGCTATTTTACTGACCCCTGATGGTCATTTTCTATCAAGACAGTTAAATGGAGGCAGTTGAACAGAAAAAAAAATCCCTAAGCTGAAGCAGACAAGTCCTAAGCCTGATCTGCAGAGCCCACAAAGTACATACACATTTAAGTATATACTAAAGTATATACAAGAGGTTAGTATATACTAAAGAATATACTAAATTAGAACATTGAAATGTGGAGCATGGAGTGCTCCGTGCATCTATGGGCCAGTAAAGTCCCGCAGAGCAACATTCCAATGTTGTTTAAACCAAGGCCTCTCGGAGCCGGAGGGGATTTCTAACCCACTCGGACTTGAAGAGGCCTTTGTTTAATTTGTTAGAACATTCTAATATCCTTATGGCCCTTCGTAGCTGGGCTAGTAAAGTCCCGCTCCCTTGTTAAATGCCTGAGTCGAAAGCGGGCCTTTAATAGCTGGTATAGCCCGCTACGGCGGGCTCTAAGGCTATGGTACCCACAAGAGGTCTCGAATGAATACTCGACCTAAAAAACTGTTTATGTGAGGAGGATGGCTTATGAATACAATTCTGTGTGTACTAAGGTTACGGTTAATAGGATTAATTTTGTTTCTATCAAATGATGCTTCTGGTGTTGTGTCTGCATTTAGACAATCAAATCTACCTTGCATTTATATATTTTTGAAATCCCAAAAGGAATGATTGCATTATTCAGAATTATCCAGGGCTCGAGTCGGGGTACCATGCGGGTGGACGGCGTCCCCCCACTTATTTTACCGGGCGCTCGATAACTGGAGCAAAGGGGGCCACACATACACTCTTTGGCCTCTCTGGGGCGAGATCGACGCCCATTCAAAACGCTGCTCACGCGCTGACTTCTCTGATGCAATCGCATCTAAGGGGTGAGCGAGGGTAGACAGTGATTCTGATGGTGCAAGTCACCTTTTGTGATGTCACTTCCTGTCGTGACGTCAGCGTCCCCCACTTCTTTTTTTTAGGACTTGTGCCCTGGAATTAACGATAATTACAAGCCTTATTAAAATAACAACTTTAATGGCTTTCATTCGCGAATCATGTAGCTTGCATATTGCACTCTCAAGTTGCTAAGTATCTTTTTTCTCAAGATAGACTTTGTTACCGCGTTCTGACTTGACTAATATCATAAGTCTTCTTATACTGTATAACGTCAGAGAACACGTAAAATACACAGCCGTATCAACTGCTTCCCCCTGGTCATGACAGCCATCTAGACCAAAAATTGGATTCCTTCCTTCCAGGTGGCTTAAGTCTGAGTCCTGCAATTCCCAGTATATTTTTATCTGGAAAGCAAATGTGCTCGTGAGTTTCAAGGGATGCATCTTTTTGTCGCCGAGTTGTTCGCTCAATGTTACTTAGGGGTAGCCTTCTTCACCATATAGTGTTACTCTTCATTTACATGGGTGCCACGTAACATTTGACCTTGACTTTTCCGTGATGTATTGGACTGGTCATACTGGAAACAGGCAAAAATCCAGGTGGGCTGGAGGAGAGCGCCTGCCACCAGAGTTGGACGGGTGAAAAGATTCCCAGTGATGCAGCATGGAAGCAGTTCACACTTGGCAGCAGACTTTTCACAAAGGAACATGCACGATTTAATTGCTGCTGCACAGAAATAATGCCGGTAGCTGGTGCCACACCCTGGAGTAAAGAGTACCTTAATGAGAGAAACAATAAATCTCGCTGGTGCCTCACCGTCCCTGGAGTATAGAGTACATCATGAGTTTTTTTCCCCAGACCTACCATAAAGCTAATGTGACTTGTGTAATAATAATAATAAACATGTGGGCCCATTTTAAAAACGGTATCAGGGGCAGGCAACAAGACGCCTCGGTGAGTATTGTGATTTATCTCTTCTTATTCCATTACGGAAAAGTGGGTCTGCTTTTAGTAATCAATCCAAGGCTGCCTTGAGTCCTAGTCCTGGCCTGGCAGTGTTCCTAAACTGCTTACTGTGCAAGTATGCCCTGCTTGAGGCAAGGACGGTGGTGCTGCTGAGGAGGCCAAGTCACCTGTCACGGTCTTGGCTTTTATTACTCAAGAAAAGGTCTGCATCATCACAGATCCTGCCATTACTCTGACCCCGCCCCCTCGGACTCTGACCCCGCCTCCTCCGACTCTGACCCCGCCCCCTCGGACTCTGACCCCGCCTCCTCCGACTCTGACCCCGCCTCCTCCGACTCTGACCCCGCCTCCGACCTCGTTCTACTAACTAGACTCTCTCAATGAGCAGGAAGATCCAGGGGTAGAGTGGATATTTGTTGCTGCGCATGATGGGCTTTGAAGGTGTAATACCCCGAGGGAGCTGGGTATCTCCGGAATACTCACTTGCCCTCTCTGAATGATGGTGTTGAATACGAGCTGGACTGGAGTAAAGTTATTAACATTGAGCGAGGTGGGCTTTCGAGCCACTGCTCAAGTGACCGTGTGGTTCAGGCTGACCAATCAGATTGTTTACCTCATTTACTGGTACCAGCAGCTCACTCTGGACTCTGTCGGCCTCACCCACAAAGGCAAGTTCTACTTTTGAGTAACTTTAAACTTTGAAGTACGTTTACTACATTCTCGATCTTCACAAACACAGAGTGTACATTTTCTTTAAAAGTGTAAGTCACATCTGTCCATCCCTAGAGTAAGGCAATGGGCTTACTTTTGTGTGGGTGACGAAACCTCCTAAAGCCGTCTCGAACCCCTCTTCCTCCTTCCTAATCCCATCCCTTTAGTAGTAAGTCTGTCCCTTTTCCCATCCACTCCGCTGTGTCTCTCCCGCTTTTACTACTGCCGTCTGTACTTGGATCTATGGAGACTCTGCAGTTGGGGCGGAGAGCTCAGCACATACAAGTATAGGCTAAGCGTACACTTTATAGTACTACAAGGTGCAGTTTGTGAATCAGACCCTGTGTGTTGTGCACAGCCTGACCTCTGCCAGCTGAACATCCTTGCATCCACTTTCCTTTTCTAATTAACCAGATAATTGAATGATTGCTTATGATGCCTTTAACCTCAACATGATGCAGAGATCATAAGTTAGTGGCACAAAGTGTGCTCTTCCTCTGCAAATAATCTGAACATTCTTTTTGCTCCATTTGGGTGGTGCGTAAAGTAAAGTAAAGTCCACATTTGTAAAGCGCACAATCACCCGTAAGGGTCTCTAGGCGCTGGGGGCCGTCGGGAAGATTAAGCGAGCTATTGCCCAGAGTCACATGGTGATGGGCTAACCTGCCGCCGGAGCCGGGGATCGAACCCTGATCCCCAGATTCCAGCGTCAGTCGCCCTGCGTAGAAATCAATAGAGCAAATGTGAACGCAAAATTAAGATCCGCTTCTAGCTCCGGTGATGGATGATGCTAAATCCTTCCATAGTTGAACAATATTTTTTCTTTGAATTGGGAAATCAGACAGGACAGGATGTGCACTTATGATGTGAATGCCTAGGGCGAGATTGTGCCTCAGCCTCCCGAGAGTAAATATTCATAAATGTGTATTATTCGCTTCATGTATCTGGTTGCTGTCAGGAAAATTAATTTGAACTGGCCTAGAAATGTATTCATGTATTTGCTCGGGGCTATAAGCTTCACGGGCAGTTAATAAGGGACCCTTTGCGTCTTTTTTTTCTAACAGGATGCCTCTGTGAATATAAAAATGATATTTAGTGCCATACCCGTCTTTTAAACTTCGCTGTCTATGTGTGCTGTTGGACTCTCACTCTAGCCTCGCCAAAAGTCAAACTCACATCTCTAGCCACCAATAGAAACAAGAGGTTCTGTCAACAAACTCACATCTCTAGCTACTAATAGAAACAAGAGGTGCTGTCAACAAACTCGCATCTCTAGCTACCAATAGAAACAAGAGGTGCTGTCAACAAACTCGCATCTCTAGCTACCAATAGAAACAAGAGGTGCTGTCAACAAACTCGCATCTCTAGCTACCAATAGAAACAAGAGGTGCTGTCAACAAACTCGCATCTCTAGCTACCAATAGAAACAAGAGGTGCTGTCAACAAACTCGCATCTCTAGCTACCAATAGAAACAAGAGGTGCTGTCAACAAACTCGCATCTCTAGCTACCAATAGAAACAAGAGGTGCTGTCAACAAACTCGCATCTCTAGCTACCAATAGAAACAAGAGGTGCTGTCAACAAACTCGCATCTCTAGCTACCAATAGAAACAAGAGGTGCTGTCAACAAACTCGCATCTCTAGCTACCAATAGAAACAAGAGGTGCTGTCAACAAACTCGCATCTCTAGCTACCAATAGAAACAAGAGGTGCTGTCAACAAACTCACATCTCTAGCCACCAATAGAAACAAGAAGTGCTGTCAACAAACTCACATCTCCAGCCACCAATAGAAAAAGAGGGGCCATCAAAAAACATCTCCAGACGCCAATGGAAACAAGAGGTTCTGTCAACAAACTCACATCTCTACATCTCTAGCCACCAATAGAAACAAGAGGTGCTGTCAACAAACTCACATCTCCTTTTTTGAATATATGCACAGCATGCCTATCATGTTAGGGTGTCTTAGCGCTAATCAAGAAAAGGGGACTGTTCTTTTTTGTCAGGTTGCTTTGTAATAGATCCTGCATTGTCAGATGGTGGTGGGGTTGGCGCTGATGAAAAATGAAGCGACTTCCAGGTGATAGCGATGACGTACTTCTCATCTTTTAAGTTTACACATTGGTTGAAGCAACTAGCCCGAAGCCTCAAGAAAAAGTGTTGACAATACCTTGATGTATAATGAGTACATGTATCACTGAGAAAGTCAGGCTGTGCTGGGTGGCAGACTATGCCTAGAATCCAAGCTTTCCTGGACCGGAAGCCGGTTCAAAGGACCCTGGAGGGGGTGGTATTATCTGTGCAAGGTCACATGCTTCAGATTTCTTTGGCCCCATGGAATAATGTAGACAAACCTTGTGTTGAAGCATTTGTATAGGGATTACTATCCCAGAAGCGTTTCCCCACATCGATAGCAAGCTAGACCATGTAGCGTGTGTGGTTGGAAGGGTGTTTTGATTTTAAGCCCGTGTTGGAAGTATTTTCATTTTGTGCGTTATGACCATCAAGGTGCAGTTATTTTGTTATCTAACGCAGCGCATGATGGTATGATAGGTGAGAGTATATGAGAGGTACATCACAAATTATATTCGTATTTAGGACTAGAACATAAAGGCAGCTACACAGCACCAACCCATCCATGGGGGCAGCAGAATGCTGTGTGCGCGTACACCAAAAAAAGGTGGTAATCAGAGAAGGCACATTAATGCAGTTAAATGAGACCAAAGATGAAAAGGTTGAGGATGGAAATTAGTGACATAAGCAGTAGCCTTGCACATTATCCTTGTTATTATTACACACCACACAGAGGAGGAAGGAACTGGAAGAGCAATCACACCTGCCAACTTCTGCAGAAACTACAGTCGTTAAAAGGCCCGGATTCCACACACTGCTGATGTAGTAGAAAGAAGGCTGAAGGCTGACAGCATTTTATTTTCAGGAGTGGTTCACGCCTTAAGCCCCTCTCCAGCTCCTCAACACTCCCATAGGTGGACAAGGACCAGTCTTACGTGCCCTCGTCACGTCCTCACTCAGACCCCAGTGAGAGTTACCCCCCTACACATGTGAGGGTATGACGAAGTGCTTGGTAGAGTGCTGCTCTGACACCGCAAGAGTGCATTGGTCGGCCTTGTGTTATCCTGCTGATGTCATCTCTCCTTACGGGCCTAATATTTTGGTTAGATCCCAAAGACCCATGTTCTAGGCTGAAAGATTCTAGTTTACATGAGGAAGTGCCTTTGTGGCCTTCCAGAAATTCCTCTCAGAACAACTTCCACTTCCATTATCACTGGTGAATGACATTTCAGGGGATAAAGAGACAACCCTCACACTGCTTTTAGGACTAAAGGTGAGTTACAGTCCTGCCAAGTGTCACGCAACAGACGTGACTAACGCATTCCAGTGTGGTGATCCGCAGCATCGCACTGAACTGCATTGTCACACATTTGCATAGTGTCTTGAGTGTCACCGAAGCGCTGCTTATAACGGTAATATTATGGAGTTGGCAGCTAGCACTGCAGACCGGGCTGCTCCTGCCGGCTTGGTGCTGTCGCTGCTGAGCTAGGCTGAGTGGGTGCTGCTAGGTAGTTCCAATGTATGAAAATTATGTCCCTGCGTGTCTCTCAGCTCTGCCACAGTAGTGCGCAAAGGCTACTAACATCACAGCCAGGGGGGCCTCAATGAGATAAAGCCATACCTGGCGCCACCGGGCGACGTCACGTCCTGCTGCGCCTGTCGAAGGCAGGGAGTTTATTTTGGAACTACCGTTTGGCTCCTGCCTCCTGAGGCGCGTGCCGGTCGGCGCATTAGTCTCTCTCTATGGACTGCACTGACGTGTGCAATGGGTATGGCAGCTTGCGCCTGCAACATAGACTGCCACGCAGTGTGTGATCCAGCGACCGACCCAACCCCACCGGCCTTCTTGTGAACTTGCATTTCAGGTACAGTTATTATGGCAACATTATAATTATGGCAGAGCGCGCGGCTGCTCGCACGCCGGCGGAGGCCGCAACTGAACAAATGTCCACACTCACAAGATTGCAGCCACGGTGGGCCCGCCAATTGCCTTGCCCCAGGCCTGTAGTGCTTCTATTGTTTCGGCTAGCACAGCAACACGGCTCTGATTTGGTAGTTCTTATTATAAGCCAGTAAATTGGGGCCTAATGTGCTAGATCAGTCGGCGTTGGCACATTAGAGTGAGGCACGGGAGGGAGCCAGCAGGAGGGAATAGTGAAGGCTTGAATTGTGAAGTTCTCCCTGATGCAGTTCAGTGCAAGCACTCAAGTGGAGACGAAAGGATACATCCAAACAGCACCATAGCAGCCAACAGCATGAGGGAAGAAATAATTACTCCGCTGGCCTTGAGCCACGACGCAACAAAGTCTCAAGCAAATGGCTGAAAGATCCAGGTTGAAGAAAGCCAACGGTTTAATGGGGGCAGACCTTAAGCCCACTCTTTGTATTTTGTGGACAGTAGATAGGTCTATCACCTGCCCTCTCAAAACCATTACCTAAAACTGTAGGGTCACAAGAGAGAAGCATAAATATGCTAGCGTGGTACCGAAGAAAGGGTTATCTAATGTGAAAACTGTCCAAATAGTCAAATAATTGTGTCACAATTTCAAGTGGTGAGTTATTAACCCTTTCCGTGCTGATGACGGAACCGCTCCGTCATCAGCTGCGGCGGCGCTGTGCTGATGACGGAGCGGTTCCGTCATGGGCCGGCCGCCGCGCCTGCACTGGGCGGGGCCATGACGGAACCGCTCCGTCATAAGCACAGCTCAACCGAGGCTTGTGACCGAGCGGTTCCGTCACCAGCATGCGGCTGCCGCGCGGCCGCCCCGGCCCCTTAGCGCTGCGGCGGAATAGCCGCCGCAGCGATGTGGTTAAAAAAAAAATAACATGCAGTGGCCAAAATGAGTAGGACACTCAGAGATAGGCAGCTGCTAGGGATGTTCAGATTCCCCACAGCCTCATGAAAATTGGGAGCGCTCTAAAAACATTCATGCATGTATCCTTGTTGTCCTCTCCAAACACAGGAATGAACCTGCCACAGCGATGCCCCAAGAATAGCATTTCTGAGTGGGAAGTGTGGAATACGCCTTTTTATGCTTTCTCTAGACACATCAAGACACACCACATACGTAGTCCACAATCTAGTCTTACCCAGTAGTCAGACTTTTATTATTTAGATGTGTTGTGAAGCACCAGCATATCAGCTTTAGACCACTTTAGTATCCTGTGTATGTACGTGGGGCTTCTGAAGATGCTATGGTGAGTGTCAATGGTCTTCTTGAATAGATGGATGCAAAATGCTCTCTTCGAGGTCTGAAGATTGAATGTGTCTCTGTGTGGTGCAGGCCGTTCACATCCTAGTGCGGAGGTCTTGCATGGCCTTTTCCTCTTGTTTCTTGCTATTGATATTCATTTGGGTGGCTCACTTAGCACTATCTAATTTAATTGCATGACCTGGGAAGAAATGGGCTGGCAAGCATCGGTATGTGGTTTGAACAATTCCCAGGTTTATCTTTGTGGAAGATGTAGAAAATCTTGCTATTGTTTCTTTGCTTCATTGGTAGCAAGAGGAACTTTTTTTTTGGAGGGGGGGGTTTGAGGTAAGGCCCAACTTTTTCAAACAGACATAACCTGGTTGGTAGGTTTGCTTCAGTGTCCACCTTTGATGTTCCTATATAGACAATAGATTAACAGTGTAATCAGTGCAAGTTTTACTGTATTCTGTTAGCGAGTGCTCATCTTCCATATATGTAGGTTCTGCAGATTTACCTTGTCAGTCTTTAATAAATGTTGCTGGGTGAATTTATTTCACTAGAAAGCGAAGCAAGCTAATGCTGCCTAAAACATTGTCTTCACTGCAAAATGGCCATTGACTCCATTTCCCTCCACAAAGCTGAAAACTGTAAAAAAAAAAAACCCTCTTATTTGTCAGAAAGTCATTCATTTTCCCCCGAATATAATTCTTGACTCAGTGTAATCGATTGTTGACAGAATCAGATTGCCATGCACTACACCATGTTAATGAATCTATTTCTTAACAAATTAATCTGCATTTGTTTAGATTTATTTTTTCCCTGTAGGAAAAACTTTAAAAGCTCCCAAATACTAACTCCAATGTGGGACACAGCAATAGCAAGACTAACAGAGTGCCATGCATCCCAGGTACATATTGCAACACAGCTTTAATTCCTGCAACTGAACATCAGTGAGCGCATACAAACATGTATAACCAGTCGGAACTTTCACCAGAAGGTGCTGCTTTCACCAAATTGCTCAAGCAGTGATATACCTAAGTATGTCCTCGATTTAGTTGACTCATCGGCTCTGGAGATGATAACACCCGGGTTCATACTACCAGGATCATAACAGTCGTGTTTCCATAGATCTTTTGGCCCATATGCAGTGTGTAGGCCCGGAGAACAGCCCTCCGACTGCGTACAAAATACCAGGCTTTTGACCCAGTGAGTGCCTCTGGACCGGTGCCCGGACATCCACTGAAGAGAATGTGGATTTTGGCCAACAAGAGTCTCAAGTTTATAAATCGCATCTGTGTGGCCGGCATCTTCAACAGCAGACCTGGAGGATGTGTGTAGGATCTCTGCCCCCCCCCCCCATCCCTTAGGCCTTTCTGGTGTCTCCCAAAGCCTTGATCCACAGTGCATCCACCACTGAGCCAACCCCGAGCCAACATAAAAGGTCTGCAGTAGAGGCATTACACCTCTGCTATATAAGGACCTTTTGACTTGTGCTCAGGATGGAACAGGTGAAATAGCTTCATATTAGAAACCTCTCCAATATCATTTAAAATCGACCATTGATCAACAGAGTTTTGCAGTGCGTTCACATATGTTGCATCTTTCTGGATCTGTATTTTCACAGTTTAAGCCCAACTTCCATTTAGCTCTGGCAGTCATGGAGTAGCTAGCTCTCTCCCGCCACCCTCACGGGCAGGCAGTGAAAGGCTGAGTCCATCGTGCTCTACTGACCCACCTGGCATTGACGCACACCCTCAATCATGTAAACGCAATGGCGGTGGCTAAGGAGCATCAAAGAGTAGGCTGAAGATGCTTAAGTTATGTTTTCATTGTCAAAAATAATCAAAATAATCGATATCGCAAAAATTGATTGATTTATGAAAATGAAGCTACAGTTCAGGGTTTGCAGATTAAAATTGAGTGGAATAAACCCTCCCTAATTCAGTGTGGTGAGTGAACATTTTGTTGGCTTTTTCATAGATATTCTGTAACTAAATTCAAAACTCCGACAGCTCGTCCAAAGCTGAACAAACTGAAGTTCATCGCACATGCCCAGCTGTCCCTACACTGATACTCAGTGCAAGAGTTAACATCTAAATGTAGCATTTGACTCATATGGACTGTGAGGGTGTGTGTCTCAAAATACCTGTTTGCCTCATGTCCCATTACAGATCTTTCCACGAAGTGTGATAGTCTCAAGCAGAGAAGCTGGAAGCTGCAAGTAAACTGAACCCGGGGCTGCAGCTGCAACAGGGCCGCCACCTTAAGGTCTGGGAGCAGCTACGCCACCAGGTAGAGGTGGTCTTTGTATAATGGAAAGAGATGCAGTTTCCTTATAGAACTTTGTTTCAGTTTTATCTTTTCTCAGAGCAAAATTTGTGAACAAAAAGTAAATTCAGGGTCCAATACTTTTTATTAGGATCTCTTGGCTAATACCAAGGTTACCTATACTAGATTGCATCTCGTACTTTTTTTTCTTCCACCAGCCTGCACTTCATGTCTTTTTATTGCACTCTTGCAAGTTCTTTTTGATCAGTGATTATTCATTTGCCAATGCTTTCCTATCTTTCTCTTTCTTCTTCTTTCTCCATTTCCTCCCTTTCTCTCTCTCCTGCGGGTTAAAGTCTGCCGGTGAAAATCAAGTCTCAGGCCTCAAAATGTACCTCTTGTGGAGCTCACTCCCTCCTTCTCTGGGGTGCTCTTTAAGAGCCCATGCATGAGTGCTACAACTAAGAAATCAACAATAAATAAATAAAATGTACAGATTTAGTAAATTATTAACGTCAGACGATGTTCTGCAGAAATGGTTCAGTGTGTCTGTATTTGTCAACTTCCTGCTTTGACGTGCGATGGAAGAGCAGAGGCAACGCTATTTCAAATTCTGAATTTGGTCTGTTTTAATAATATATAAACATGGGCCTCTCTTGCTCCTTACATTTTTAGCAACTGATCCAGGCCTGTACTAAACAAAAAAAATTGAAACGAAACACCTGGTAGTCGCCTGGTGGTGTTATTATTGTTAAAGAATCTCTCAGATTGAAAGCCAAAAACCGAAATGGCGTGTCGGAATGCAACGCTTTGATAGCTGCCACTTACTTAAGAAGAAGAACTATTTGCACAACTATTTATTAAACTATCTTGTGAAAACAATCTTTGGCAATCTTTTCTTATATTTTAGTAATTGGGGCAGCTAAAGAAGAGTTGCAAACAGTTCTTAAAAATGGTTCGTGCTGGAAGGGAATGTGGTGTGAGTTTTGAGTTGCTCACTGAGAACGATCATTAATGGGGCGAAAGAAAAGAGAGGGCCAATAGAGTTCCGGTACGGAACCGGAAGGACTTTAACACGGTAGCAAGATGCCGCTAAGGGATGAAAGGCCTAAGCTTCACACCGTGTTAAAGTGATTTCAAATAGTTCAACGGAAACATTGTTTATTGGAAAAAGCGTTTATTGTGGAATTTGTGTTCTGTTCCAATGAAAATGGTAATTATCAATGCACATACATGCCAATAGACCCGATTCCGTCGGGAGACTACCGATTTTTCAAGCCAAAAATGGCTTTATTTTAGCTGCCTTACGCCTGAAATTGTATTTTCTACAATCGAAGTCAATGGGATATTTTAATTCTCCCAATTTTTTTTTTAAATCTCACACGTCCCTGTCCTAAAATGTTGGCATGTAGAAATGCAGTTCACCTGACTAATCGGACATATTTTGGTCAGTAAGACAGGAAGGTGTGCAGTGGCGGCAGCGCCGGGGCAGTAATGGTGAGACTGGGAGACGGAGGGGTTAAATAAAAGAAAGTATCACTTACCTGCAGGCCTCCGCCTCTCCTACGTTCTCTTTTGTAAAACGCAAGCACAGTGGCGTCACTAGGGTTGGTGTCACCCGGTGCGGGTAACTCATGGTGTCACCCCCTCACAACTTACCGGATGGACCATCTCACCCTCTGCCTGCACCATGTCCCCTCTGCCTGCACCATCTCACCCCCTGCCTGCACCATCTCTCCCTTAGCCTGCACCATCTTACCCTCTGCCTGCACCATCTCCCCTCTGCCTGCACAATCTCCCCTCTGCCTGCACCATCTCTCCCTTTGTCAGCACAATCTCCCCTCCGTCTGCACCATCTCTCCCTCTGCCTGTACCATTTCCCCTCCACCTTCTCTCCCTCTGCCTGCACCATCTCTCCCTCTGCCTCCGCCATCTCTCCCTCCGCCAGTGCCATCTCTCCCTCTGCCTGTACCTTCTCCCCCCTGCCTGCACCATCTCTCCCTCTGTTTGCATCATCTCCCCTCTGCCTGCACTATCTCTCCCCTCTGTCTGCACCATCTCCCCCCTGCCTGCACCATCTCCCCCCTGCCTGCACCATCTTCCCCTCTGCCTGCACCATCTCTCCCTCTGCCTGTACCATTTCACCCTCTGCCTGCACCATTCCTCCCTCTGCCTGCACCATCTACCCCCTCTGCCTGCACCATCTCTCCTCCGCCTGCACTATCTCACCCTCTGCCTGCACCATCTCTCCCTCTGCCTGCACCATCTCCCCTCCGCCTGCACCATCTCCCCTCCGCCTGCACCATCTCTCCCTCTGCCTGTACCATTTCACCCTCTGCCTGCACCATCTCTCCCTCTGCCTGCACCATCTCTCCCTCTGCCTGCACCATCTCTCCCTCTGCCTGCACCATCTCCCCTCCGCCTGCACCATCTCACCCTCCGCCTGCACCATCTCTTCCTCTGCCTGCACCATCTCTTCCTCTGCCTGTACCATGTCACCCTCTGCCTGCACCATCTCTCTCTCTGCCTGCACCATCTACCCCCTCTGCCTGCACCATCTCTCCTCTGCCTGCACTATCTCACCCTCTGCCTGCACCATCTCTCCCTCTGCCTGCACCATCTCCCCTCCGCCTGCACCATCTCCCCTCCGCCTGCACCATCCACCCTCTGCCTGCACCATCTTCCCTCCGCTTGCACCATCTCACCCACTGCCTGCACCATCTCCCCTCCGCCTGCACCATCTCACCCACTGCCTGCACCATCTCTCCCCTCCACCTGCACCCTCTCCCTCTCCGCCTGCACCATCTCCCTCTCCGCCTGCACCATCCCTCCCCCTCCGCCTGCACCCCCTCCCCCGCCTGCAGCTCTTTTAACCCTTTCCTCGTCGCCTTCGCCGCCCCACCCCCCATGGTTTCCCCTTCACAGTTCTCGGCTATTAACAAAGTGACTGAAATAAACTCATTAAATGTGCTTTGCATTCGTGCAGTGGCAGTAAAACAATATGAAACTGTTGCCTACGTTCTCACAGGCAGAACGGACAAGATCGCCCATACAAGTTGCCAGTAATGACTCATTGGCAGTGGAGTGAAAGTTAAAAACGAACATCACTTTGCCTGACGCGCAAAATATACTTGCACCCTCAACTTTCATATATTAACATTTTTTCGTCAACATGGCAGTTATTTTGGGGACTTTTTATTGTATATAAGATAATAAAGCAGACTTACAGAATGCGTCCTACACTAATCCTTAGCCAACACACCAACATGAATAATATATACCAGTGAGCGTTGGTTCTGCGCTCCGCTTTGCTTATTATGACGTCAGGCTTCAGTGGGTTGTGGCACTTTTGAACTATTTATTTAGAAGAGAGTGCATTTTTTTTGCCGAATAAAATCCATGCTCTGTTGCGCTGTATTCAATTTTTCCAAACAAATATTTCCTACTCATTCTGCCTGCGCACGTTCCCTTGCACACAGATAACTAATGGTACGTCATTCCGCAATTTTATATGCTCATTTATGCATTTCTAAGATGTCCAAAAGGTGTTGCATTTTCAAAAAGAGAGATGTGTTCATAAGTATGAACGCATGATGAATCGTGCGTGCGACACTGAGAGAGAGGTTACATTTAAATAGAAACAGAAGACACACTCTCCCTTACCTTCGAGCAGGGCTGTGTTACACTGCGTAACCAGATGGTGTCACCCCCATGTGAGGGTGTCACCCGGTGCGGTCCGCACCCCCCGCACCCCCCTAGTGACGCCACTGCGCAAGCACACAGGTGCCCAGACTCCTCTAGCCAATCACGACGCTGCTGTCACCAGCATGACGTGAAATCAGCAGTACAGTGTATGGGTGCTTTAATTAGATAATACCATTTAACAATAAAACCACATTCTTAAATATAGTGCTCTTCGTGAATTATTTCACATTTAATTTTTCTTTTTAGAAGTAATTTTGAACGTTTAGAACATGTCTTTCAATTAAAGGACCACCTTTTTTGTTTATTTACATATATACATTTCACAATACTGATAAGACAAACAAAAATGTTAATATTCAAATACAAAAACACAGCAATTGTGAAATCGACCAGTCGTTTACTCTCTAATTAGAACACATGGCGGAATTATCTTTTGTGCATTAAGCTAATCACCAGCATGACTGCAGCATCGTGATTGGTGTGAGCGGCCTGGTTCGGCGCCCAAACAGCGAGTGGGAAGCTGTGTATGTTCTCCACCCAGGCTGTGCAACAGCCGGGTCGAGAACATGCTAAGTATGCCTGACTGTTTGGCCAGCCCAGGAGCGCCGGCCATACCATCATGCGCACTTAAGTGCACCAACTACTCCTCCCCTGGCCGGTTGTGACTACATCTATCAACAAGGAGCCCAGAGGGTTTGTCTAGGGGATACGGGTAGCCCTCCACTCATAAATCACATAAATCAACAATACCCGCCCCACAAGGCAAAGAATATATATACCGTGCGTAGAACACTTATCGTTGTCTACCCTATGGGGTGTATATATCACACAATTTTCAGTTGTTTTTGCAAAATAACCTATATTATACTTATGGTTAATTGCCATACATCAAATGCCTTAACAGATTTCTTTTTCTAAAAATGCTTGCATTCCACCGACCGTCTCTAAAAAGTGGACAACACTTGATGACTGATTATTTCAATCAACCAAACGTTACGTCTAAATAGACTATTAACACCAAGGGCCGGATATAGGAGGCCATTTACCGACCGGTAACGGCCGATTTCGGCCGTTACCGACCGGTAAATGGGTATTTGTGATGTAGGGGGCCAATTTTACCGATTCGGTAAATATACCGAATCGGTAAATTTACCGAATCGGTAAAACACAGAATCAGTATTTTTACCGATTCTGTAACTGCCAGATGTAGGTGGGACTCTTCTGAGTCCCAAAGGCCTTACAGATTCGGTATTTTACCACCCAATCCAATTGGGTGGTAAAATACCGAATCCAGGTGTGCATGCACACCTATGCCATGTGACAGACAGACGTGCCCTTAGGGCATGTCTGTGTGCCACATGGCACACATGCCTGTATTTGGGGTGCTAGAGGGTGTCAAAGTGACACCCCCTGCACCCTTGCAGGATTCGGTATTTACAGATTCTGTAATTACAGAATCTGTATTTCCCATTGATTCCTATGGGCTTCAAAGCCCATAGGAATAAATGGGAAATACCGATTCTGTAATTACAGAATCGGTAAATACCGATTTTTACCGAATCGGTATTTCAAATACCGATTTACCTACATCTCCCACCTTCATAAATACCGAATCGGTAAAATTCGGTATTTATGAGTCGGTAAAATAGAATTACCTACATCTGGCCCCAAATCTTTAGTGAGTTCTAAACAATGTGAAAAAGGCTGGCACGAGTGAGAGTAGCCATATGAGGGTAATTATAGAAATTGTTTTTATTTGTGTGTGTGGAGATGAATAAAATGGGGATTTAGAGGCAGAACTCCTGTTGACACGATGTTGTGTTTTGTTTCTTCCACTTGACAGTCTTTCTGAGGAGGATGTGTCCAACTTGAGGTGCTGTTACGACCAGTATAGCCCTGAAGAATTTGCCGCAAAATTACTGGCATTGAAACATGTTGGCATGTGAAATGGGTATGCATAAATAGCTACCTACGCACATTTTTAATTTGACAGGTTACCCCTACTAAACAATAAAGTATCGAGTGAAAGGTGTGCCTGTCAATTTTTATTATACTTTGTCTCTAACAGAGAGTGTACTTCTTTATCACTCCCTGTGCACCTACACTATCTATGCTTTTGTTTGTTGGACACTTTTTCCTTTGTAGACAAGGTGACCAACGATGATGAGAACAGTGGGTTGACCTGGTGAGTACCTGCCAGTTATCCCCTGGATGGTTTGCCCGTGAGGGGTCACTTTGTCTCTTTCACATTGTTTCGAACTCACTAAAGATTTGGTGTTAATCAGCTATTTAGACGTAACGTTTGGTTGATTGAAATAATCAGTCATCAAGTGTTGTCCACTTCTGAGAGACTGTCGGTGGAATGGAAGCATTTTTAGAAAAGAAATCTGTTAAGGCATTTGATGTATGGCAATTAACCATAAGTATGAAATAGGCTATTTTGCAAAAACGACTGAAAATTGTGTGATATATACACCCCGTTATATATATTCTTTGCCTTGTGGGGCGGGTATTGTTGATTTATGCGGCTGTGACTACAACCAAGCCCCATCACATTTCAAAAGTGGCTTCAGCACAGAAAAATAAAATAATGATAACATAGTGTTATTATTTTTTCTCCTTTTTTGCACTGCTGAAAAGCAGTGAGGCGACGTTCCTCCGCCTTAGCGGGTATTGAGAAGAGTGTGGACCGATTCGGTCAAAATGTCTGAAATGTATTTGCAAAGTGCAACCTAGCCTGCGTTCATTTTATTTTCTTCTTTAAAGCATAAATACACGTTAATTGTTTTACATGTGCTCGTGGTTTTGGGACCGTTTTCCGAATAGGAGTGCAAAATGTTGCCTAAATTAATGTACCCTCAGATTATGTTTGCCAAAACTGTTTTAATCGGGTGTAATTTGGATTCTTGAGTTTATAGGAAACGGTGCAACAGAGGGCACCTTAAAGTCTGGGAGCAGTTACGCTGTTCAACCACAGGTATAGGTGGGCTCTGTAGAATGGAAAGAGATGCAGTTTCCCTATAGAACTTTGTTTCAGTTTTGTTTTCTCAGAGCAAAATTTGTGAACAAAAAGTAAGTTCAGGGTCCAATAGTTTTTATTAGGACCTCTTGGCTAATCCAAGGTTACCTATACGTTATTGCATCTTATACTTTTTTTTCTTCCAGCAGCCTGCACTTCATGTCTTTTGATTGCACTTTTGCAGGTTATTTTTCATCCGTGATTGTTCATTTGCCAATGCTTTCCTCTCTTTCTCTCAGTGGTGTTGTCGGCTCTCTTAAGCTTCTCTCCTCTCTTGGCCTGACTTTGCCTGATATCCATCTGTTTTTCTCGGTGACCGGAAGTGGGGAAACCTGATAACCAATTACGAGGGTTCGGTATTCCCTTTTATGCACTCTACTCGAAGGATAGTGATAATGAACACTGATGAGTTTGCCATGTACTGGAGCAAGGACTAAGGCCAAATACATTTTTTGTGAAAATATTGTGTATTTGTTGGCACGGCATGGCTCAGGCCAGCCCGTTCCCTGTGAACTCCCAGTGTGTATAAAGATTTGTATTTCTCCCACCTTGGCATTCTATCTCTGTAAAATGTGACGAAAACAAGTTCCATGCCAGTCACCCACGTACTAAAAGTACATTTTTAGGCTCTCAGAACTACAAGGCGACTTGCAATAGCCATACATCTCTAATAGCAGGCATTGACACGCCACAGCATAGTTGTAGTCCGCTATTACAGAAGGAAGGCTATGCCATTTTATTATTGCAGATACGCAGTGATGTCGCAATCAGACTATACTTTAGAATAAAGTACCCCCAAGGTTACATTATAATCCTTCAGCAAGGTACTAGGAGTGTCATGACCACATCAAGTAACCAAAAATGAGCAACCCAATATACCCTTGAGGGTTTGGGCAAAGGATATGATCGGGTATAGATACCTTCAAGGGATTTTGTTATTATGTATTTCAGAAAACAATTTCAAACAATACTTAGCGGCCTTGTCTACATAAGACCTATAGTGCAAAGCAACAATCACAGATATTTAGTCAATGTATATAGGTCACTTCAAGTGATCCAAATGGAAGAGAGGGAAAGGTGGGTATGGAAAATTGTATTAAATACTCAAAAAGTAAATTTAAGACAAGGGTACAGAATAAATAACAATGTTATAGGAGGAATATTTCAGAAATAATAATCAAAACAAGGACTCTCTATAACAATTGTATGCGCTTATCCGCCTGTTTACAGTTGATTTATTGATTAAGCAGACAAAGCGTTTATGTCGACGGTTCGGTCTCTAATCTTGAGTTGAAGAGACCATCCTCAGGACATATGAATCATTTCTTGAAAACCCTAAAAGACAGAGTTGTAATTAAAAAACAATCTCAATCGGCTATACCAAAATAAAAGAGTCCTTGTTTTGATTATTATTTCTGAAATATTCCTCCTATAACATTGTTCTTTATTCTGTACCCTTGTCTTAAATTTACTTTCTGAGTATTAAATACAATTTTCCATACACACCTTTTCCCTCTCTAACATTTGGATCACTTGAAGTGACCTATATACATTGACTAAATATCTGTGATTGTTGCTTTGCACTATAGGTCTTATGTAGACAAGGCCGCTAAGTATTGTTTGAAATGTTTTCCTGAAATACATTATACCCTATCATGACCACATCAAAGCAGAAGATCACAGTTCTCTAATGTGACCTCGTGCACTATGCTTTTTAACATACAGTTGCGAATATTTTGATATTATACTGCACGCTTTTATAGCAGTTAAAGGTTCCCATGTTTGGTCTGACCACTAAAACCAGTCCTGGCTATTTGCATTTTGGGTTTTCTTGACTAGTAGTGATGGTTGACAGCCTAAAACTTTCAGTGCCAGAATGCATAGTGGGTTTGATAAGAGTCAGATTTTTTTTAACTCTGTTTTTATTGTAGGTTCAAAATACATGAACATATCCATCAATGAGATATAAAGATATAAGATGGCAATACAGGGTAGTTCAGTACAGCATCTTACTAGCACGTCCAACAGCGCTAGTCCGCATCAGTCCTACAGCTAATTGCTCCGTACATAACAGCATCAATCCCAACGCATGTTAACATATTTCAGCATGATACAAAAAACAATAACACCCATGCCCCTCCCCCAGCACACCCTGAAGCAATCCAATCCGGAAATAGCTAACCCACTGGGGCTATACCAAAAGCATCCTCCTGCACACTCTTACCCTGTTACCCATCTCTTTATCCATCGGGTGTTGTGTGTAGCAGCACTCACTCTACACCATCTCTCCATTGCAGTCATCATCCAGTCCTTGGGAACACTCGCCATCCATGGAGTCCCCTTCTCCAGGCAGGTGGTGAAGTATGTCCGACCAATCCCTGAGCTCTTCTTTTACCGTATCATCTGTGTAAACCTGCTTGAGACGGATCTCTACCGCTAGCACTCTCTCCTGCATGTCTCTCTGCCTTCTCTCCACTGTGGTGGGATTGCGACCCACCGTTTGGCCAGTAAAAGACCCAATTTTGTGAATTTATAATGCATTGCTCTCTTCTCGGGTCTGGGGATCAAGCTCACTAGGCGTTAGCTGGATACCCACCCTGTTACCCTCATCAGTTTCTCAGCCCCGTCTTCCCAGTATGTCCGTAAGATCCTACATGTCTAGGTCATGTGTACAAATGTTGCACTTGGTTCACCACATGTAGGACACTCCGATGACTGCTCGGGGTATACCCTGTATAGCCTAGCGGGGTCATATATGTCTGGTGCATGAAGTTGAAATGTGTAAGCTTAAACCTGGCATTACCTGCTGCCTCCTGCACTTGTGCACAAGCCAGTGCCCATTCCGTATTAATGAGTGGAGATTGCAGGTCAGTTTTCCACACCTGTAAGGCCTTGTTCAGTGGTGTCGGTTGATCTGCTGTCAGCATCTGAAACCAACCTGGAAATCAATTGTCTCCCCTGTCCACCCTCCAACAGTATCTCCAAGGGCTGGGACACCGGTGGTACATTCGGAAAGTCTGTTTAGATCGACCTTTGAGTGCCCTCTAGCTTTGCAAATTGTGGAAGCTGCTCAGCTGCAAGCCAAAGCTCTACCTGGCCTCCGCGAATGTAATGAATGTGTCTGCTGGGTAGAGATCCCCCAACAGGAGGCAGCCCCCCGCAGTCCTATCTCTATGTCATGACGTCTGAAATCTTTCTGTATGACTTTAGCTAGCCCAGTGGGAGGGATCTACTGAATGGTGGCTGCCTAAGGACTCAGTGTATTACCCTGTCCCACACCGCCGCGACGTGTGTCACTACCTCCGAAACATTAGCCAGTCGCCTACGACCTCACATTAGGCATTTAGGAAGCTTATCCGCGTTATCGAGATAAGAGCCTGAATTGGCTTAAGGTATCATGGTATCTGACATCAAATGCTTTTACTTTATGTAGTTATTCTCTAGGAGGAATGGGCAAAGAAAAAGGAGATTAATACCTAAAGCAGCTTACCCGAGGCCTATTTCTTCCCCACCTGTTCTGATGTTGCATCTCGGCATGCAGTGACAGAAGAGGTGAGTGCTTGTTTCTCACTGCTCACCGGCTGCGCACTTTATTCATTGCACCCAGTTAGTGCAGCCCAATAATCCCAAGGAAGTAGCGGTATTCTAAAATTAAAATCAAAAGATGCTTCCAAAGGAAAAACATTTAAAAAATCCAATTTGCAGAACAAATATGGCCAAATCTATAGTGATCACCCAGAGCAATAATTATTTTTTCCCCAGAAAACTCAATGTCATTTAGTATTAAATATACAAAAATTTGAAATCAGATTTTTTTCCTTTTCTTTTTTTATTTTTAACCTCTTTGCCGAGGCGCGAGTTCAGCCACGGGGCGGGCGGGTAGGGCTAGGGGGTGGGCATGGCGCTCCCTTACTCATGACGGCTCCACGCCGTCGTGAGTCATGGGCGGCCTGTGCTCATGACGGCATGGAGCCGTCATGACCCCACCCACTCACTAATTCGCCCGCACACGCGGGGAATTAGTGCCACGCAGGCGGAGCGTGGGCAGAGCGGCAGTTGATGACGGCTCCACGCCGTCATGAGCATACGCCGCCCGTGGCTCATGACGACGTGGAGCCGTCATGAGCATGGAATGGGTTAAAGAGCCCAATGGGGATATAAAGCCAGTACTCAGACAACACGAAACTAATACACAAAAACAAAACGGAAATATAGTGTGGTAGAAATGCATTCTGCTGTCAATTCAGAGGCATCCTACTCATACTGGTTATGTTGTCCAATGGAAAAGGCACATGGAAAGAAGTGAAAGCTAGAATAAGCGCAGACTTTTCAGTCTCAAATCATCAGGCATACCCAAGACCATCCTCAGTTTAAAAGGCTGCTATACATAGTATGTCTTCACTGAAAGATTCACCAGTTACCAGACAGGAGTATGAGACACATCATTATAAAGACCTCAAAAGCATTTTGAAGCGCCACATTTTAGGGGGTCTAATTCAAAATAATCGCCGATTCCAAAGTTTCACTAGTTTCGAAGTCTCAGGACTTTGTTGTCATATGTCTTGTTATGTTAATAACACTTCTATAGCTCACAATTACCATCGCTCTCCTAGTTCTTATCTAAGGGCTAGGATACTATATTGCATCAACTATTATGAAAACATCAATGTGGCCTTAAGTGCTACAGAGAAGACGCAGCCACTATGTAGGCAGAAAAGTCACAGCACACTCTGAACTGCGTAACTCTTGCGTACCTCTGCATTCGTAGCTTCATCTGTGCCAATGGCTGGTAAAGGCAAGCAGGGCAAGAGAGAGGTATGCCCACTTTCCATAGACCCCTCTCAGCTTGCAGTCCTGCGCTGATGCCTGGTGCCACAGACAGGGAACTGTCTTTGATGCAGTGGTGTGCTGACCCAGCAGAAGGATAGCCTGCAGTCAGATCACTACTTGCTTGTTATATATTATTGCAAGTGAAGAGTGATATTTTTTTTACTGCAGGAGCTTTCGAGTGTCACAATCCATCCTTAATAACAAAATAGTTGATAGGCTGTTATAGAGACAGTATGGAGCTTACAATCTGTGTAGAATCACTGTAAAAGTGAGGTTTTTCACCCTGACTTCCAAATTACAACATAAACACTGAAGCCTCATATTGTCAAGTCGCTGTTATTGACGGCTACTTTTCTGCAATACTATGAGGATTATCCCCCATGAGTCCTCACCTGAGAAGCGGTCACATGCATCCGCTGTGCAGGGGAAGAAGGGTCATGGAATGGCCTCCCATCCCTCTGTCTCGACCCTTGTCCTGTACATTCAAAACGATGTTTATCTGTTGTCCTGTCACCAACCCCTGCTGCCCATTGGTAACCCGCCCTCCCTTCTAAAAGAAAAAATTAAAATGCCGGTCAACCATCTTCCCTGACAGCACTTGCCATGAACCTTCTTACCTCGTCCAGTCCAGATAGTTTAAAAATCTGGTTTCCTGCCATTCTTCAGCACCCAAATGTTTTTTGACAAAACAAAATCCTGGTACCAGGCCACTCCCCTCAGACAGCCTCCTTTAGGCCTTCTCTCCCCACCCTTATCCAGTTATGTGGTCTCAGTGAGAAAACTTAGAGCTGGAATCGCCTGACATGCTATCAACTTGGAAAGTTCACACCTCTGTAGTCCGCCATATTTACAGACTGGTATCTGGGGATCACCAGTGTTAGAACACCAATTGCATTTCCCTGCATACTATTGGTGTACAGCGACCCTAGAGCGGCGAGGAATATATGGACATAGAAGAACAAGCTGTGGCCTATAACACTGGTTCAGGGCTTTTAACAATTGGTATAGTCTTCGTCAGCGGGCTATAAGGCAATAGTATCTCATACACATATTGCTGGGTTCTGTGTATCATATTGACTTAAGTGTTGCGAATAGTTTTGCTGGAGCAGAAGGACCCCAAATGCTGTGCTGAAGCCGATGAGGCCTGAGGTGGAAGCAGATGGTCCCTGAACCTTGTGCTGAAGCAGACGAAGCCCCAGCTCCATGCGAAGCCTATGAAACTCCATAGTGAAGCATATGAAACCCATGCTGAAGCTGATGATGCCCCATAGCGAAGCATATGAAACTATGAAGCTCCATAGTGAAACATATGAAACTATGAAGCTCCATAGTGAAGCATATGAAACTATGAAGCACCACGGCGAAGCATATGAAACCCATTCTGATGCTGATTAAGTTCCATAGTGAAGCATATGATGCTCGTGCTCAAGCTGATTTAGCCCAGCTGGAGAACTGCGGAATAGAGAAGGCAACATGGAGGCTTCTAGGATGTAATTAAATAGCTTCCTAAAATAAATGATCCTTCACAAATACCTTTCTCGCCAATGGTGTTCCTTGAAGAGGTTTAGGCTTGTAGGGGGAAAAGTTGTACAGATTTGTCTACCCGGATCACTCCTGTGGCGTTCTCGACATCCTTTAGACAATCCACCCGTTTAATTTTCACACACTAGCCACTAACCATTAGCAACCCCACCAAATCCTGACTCCCGGTTCCATTATAACCCTTAAACTTTTAAAAAGTGTTCATTTTTATCCTGGCTAGTGTGTATCTATAATTTAATTTTGTTGTAGAAATGTCATCACTATTGACGTGTATATCTGAGTAAGACATTGCATGTTTTAAGGCTTAGCAAAGAATGTATTATAGATTTATGCTTGCACTCTATCACAAAAAGAACAAATGATGGACGAAACTCAGATTTGTGACTGGGGTGAATGTTAGATTTGTAAAGCCTTCCATCCATCATCTGTTCTTTTTGCTTTTTTGCACTCTATAACCGCACGTAAATCATTTTCATTGAGCAAAGCTGATGCCTTTTCTTTACGCCCTGTCCCTGTAGGCAGGAATTCACTGATGCTCAGATAACTCCGAGTTTTAGTTCATGCAACTAGATCTAGTTATCACTGAATATCATGGTCATATTTCTTTGGGATCTAAATTGAATCCATAAATCTTTCGTCTCCACTGTCCGTACTCTTTGTTCTATTGATCTATTGATCTTGTACAAGAAGCTGTAGGCTTCCACGGGGCCTCAGTGCTCACCACTCAGCAGTTTTTGTCTGTGCCTCTGCAAGGGCAGGTAAATCACCATGAATAAATAGTTGCTGTACATTGTCACAAATGCCAAGAATGTCGGAGTGGGACAGCTGTATTTTGGAGTGCAATTAGAATATAATTATGAATCTGAGTATATGGCAGGCCCATGCACTTTTTATGTGGCCTTGCCTCCCTTACAGTACCCAAAAGCACCAATGCAGTTACTTACCTACTTGTAGCTAGTTCTGTAATGTGTCTTATGCCTCAGTCCAGACCCAAGGCACACTGCACACCACAGCTCTAAAACATCACTTCCGAATGTTTGCCTCGTTAGTAGCTCAATTTGGAAAATTCAGAACTATAACAGAAGTGACATCATGCACACTTTGAACCTGAGTTTTGAATAGCACTATGTGATCCCTCTCATTTAGTTAAGGATTGTGGAAGAACTAGTTAACCAGAGTTACAAGATAACACTAAAGAAATCGGGGAAGTTGGCGTCCAATCAGATGGGAGTCTCCTGAATCTGGTGTGGGTTGGTTGCAACCTTTTGCCTGTGTGAGGTTGTTGCATAGCAAGTCTTTAGGAAATTGCTGAGTCATAAATGGTTAGTTCCAGATCTCATGCTGGGTTTGAGGTCATTCACTAATCTAGGGCCCAGCACTGCCAAGGATTGGCTTCTACATTTCCATCTCTTGCTGGATCAGGTTAGGTGAATGATGGGGTGAGGTTTCTGGCTAGGGACAAGTTCTACACATATTTTGGCCTCTACCCCAGTAAACCTTGTTGACGGGACATACAATCTTGAATTTGATGCTGGCCTCCACTGGAAACCAAAGGGAAGATCGCAGAGCAGGCCCCATTTGCTCGCATCCATGGCGATTTAGGCACAGTCTGGCTTGCCTACCAGATTCTTTAGCCTTAGAGCGGCAATGAGGTTCTTTGAAAGGTCAATATAGGTGATGTTGAAGCGGTCCAGATACAGCATGATAAAGGCTCTTGTCTGCACCGTGTGATTAGTTTGGAGTAGTAGAAGGAGTTTGCTGAGACCTTAGAGCTTCAGTTTGTTACCTTTAACCACTGAGATGACCTAGAGAGTGAATGACAGTTCAAAAAGAAATAGTATCCATAAGTTCCTGGCTGTTTGGTAGTTTGATAGGTGGTGTCCCAGACCTTTGGACCAGTCTAAAAGTGGGGAGCAAGGCTCCATTCACAGCAAAACTAGGATTGTTTTTGCTTCACTGCTGCAAAGGGCACGCTTCTTCGCCCAGTGAGCTCCTGGTTCACGTATTAAGGACTATTGGTGGGATAGTCCAGACAGTTGGTGAACTGGAAGTGAATTTATGTGTCATCCCCATATATTTGGAGTACGACTCTGTCTGGCTAGTGTCTAGGCTGGGGTGGAATGTGAATGTAGAACATCAATCAAGAGTGGGTCGCTTATTGGAAAACAGGACACTGAATGTATGGATGATTCAGAAGGTCCCATCCTAACATTTAGGCTGCTACTGGAAATAAATACCTGATCCAGGACAGAGCAGGACTTTTTGTTTGTGCGTGCCGTTCCAGCCTTTGCACCAGGGTTGTGTGATTGTGGACAGTGTTGTTAGGCATAGGGATGTTAATAATCTTTGTCTGGTGACAGGAACAAACATCTGTCAACTAAAGGCAACAAAAACTAAAGGTATGCTGATTCAAACAATTAGGTGCCATATTGGTGAAACCACAGTGAATACTAAACCCTTCACAGTAGCTGTAAGTGGCTACATAGGGTAGAACTCGGTGCCCCTAAAAACTCCTATCCTAGGATGTAGGTGTAAGCACCCCACAACTGTCTGTCCTCAGGGGTCTGGGGTGTGCTCTTCGATAATAGGCAAACCTCGGAAGTTGTGAGTTGTGGTTGTTCACTAACCATTGTCGAGTGCATCCCTTTGTGAAGAAGTACTGATGCCTTTTTCGTAGCCATGAAGGGGCATTTCGTCATCCAAAATACTGCGCTCAGCTTCGCAGCCTGCTTTTCGTTTAGCCTAAACAATGGGAGCAGAGTGGCGGGAGAACACGGGAGCATGTACACACTTCTCTCGGGTGAGTGACCATGTAATGCTCAAACAAGTAACAGGAGAGAGGACGCAGGTATGCAGCAGGGTGCCGGAGAACAGAGGTGCGAGTGTTGTCGCTCTCCCGTGGGGGCCTCAAGACACCCCTCTTTCAGCAGGAATGCGTGGCATTGGGCCAGGATTCTAGGGGGCTGCGTGGGCGGAACCGATTGCAAATATTCTGAATTGCCTTTTGAAACCTAAACCTACTTCTCTGTATGTCAGGAGGCCAAAAAACAGGAAAACCAAGTTTAGAGTTGAATACTCTTTGTATTCCAATCACAAAAAGCTTATACATTAGCAAACGTTTTGTGAAAAAGATTTAGCTATACATTTCTTCTTTAATGGCTCTCGTATAAATCGCTACCAGAAGTGCCACTTGTTTTTTTCCGTATTTATGTGTTCTTGCTCTCTACACTGTGCAGCATATAATAGTCATATGCCTTAGGAGAATGTATTTTAGTTTCAAGGCTTGATTTTAATCTTTCAGGTATGATGACCCTGTCCGCTCGTCAGAAAGTGAAGATCGTTCTTTTGGAAGGAGTCACCTGTGAGCAGTGTTGAGGTAAGGCGCGCCCTGTTTCCTGGTGTTTTGTTATGTTGTCATTCACACGCGCTTTCTGCTGGTGTGGCACCCAGCTTGGAGCTGAGGGGTGTTGGCCCCACTCTGTTCAGTGCCCTACTTTGCCACCGCTAATTCGTGATAAGGCAGAAAACCATAGCCCTCGATGTTGTTATAAAATCAGAGAATGGCCCCGCGTCACATCTGTGACCTGAGCACCACAAAAGCTTCTGCTGAGCCCGCCACTGATGAGCTGGGCCCACTGATTGGAGGTGGACTTGTGTGACTTCTGTGAGCATCTTCAAAGTGTACAAGTCAATCAGGTTACACTGGCGTTTGATAGGGACTGCCACAGGTCTGATTTGCCTGTTCTTTTTTGCAAATTGTATACTCTGCTGACCCGGACTGTGCCGTGACTGTTCTCATGGCGTCCTGGTAGGATCTTTGACTACAGCCACCAGGGGAGGACAAGGAACCCAGAATACATCCTCTCTATAGTAGTTAGTAACCACAAGTAACTTGGGTGGACACCAACACGGGAGCAGCCCTATAATGAGCCGGCCATCTCAGGCTGGGTAATGGTGTTCATCATCAAGAAATACTTTCCTCAAACTATATAGATGAAGTCTGTCCTGGTAGGATCATCAGCCTTGTGACCTTTAAGTGTGCCTTTTGATATATTTGGTAGTTTTTTTCAGGTGGCAGCGCCAATCACCTTGAGATATTTTTTCCCATTACCCAATGTACTTTTCGAAGAGATGCTAATACTGTTATGCTGTGCTTGTGTGGAAGGGCTTGTTGTGTTGCAACATCATTGTACGTGAAAGCTCGGTTGCCCTACGTGTGGTTGCACATTGCATGATTTTCAGGCTCTCCACTTACTATGTTGAACCCATTTAAATTCAGTAATTAAGCTTAAATTTAAAATAGTCTTACATGGAAATCCTGAACAAGATGGCGTGAATGCGGCCTCTCTTGACATTTTGTGTGAATTTTTGCTTTGTAGACTGCACCTCGCTTGCCTCAAAGGCATGCGAAATTAAAAAGTTCTACAAACTTGTCCATATCAGCAGCACTTCCTCCTCCCCCTTGGTTTTTGTTTGTTCTGTTATATTGGTCTACACTTTGAAACTCTCCAAGCAAGTAGCTCACAGCAACTCTTTTTAAATTCTAATATAACCCACAGAAATGTAATTCATTGTAATGGAATTGTCCTGGTCTGCAAATGTCTTCATCTTGTATTGTGGCCAGGCAGCTGGTACCCTTTGAAGTTGGCAAGGATTAGGTGAGATGTGGGTGCTTGCCTTCTTTCCACTGCAGATGTACCTCAAATGTTTTGCCTATTTGGAGGGTCTAGGAGTAGAGCTTTGTATTACTTCCCCATTGGCTGAGCAGAGTGTGATTCTTCAAACCGCTCAGTAACAATGTGAACGTCAGCTCTGAGGAAATGCCTGTGAGAGGCCAGCATTTTTGTTACCTGAGAAGTCGTTTTCTGTTTAGTGATGCGAACGCAAAGGCATGCACTAGCATGCTGCTTGGTGGCTCTGAGCCTGCCAGCGACAAGCCCTAGCCTTGCAGATCGCACTTACCATGTCCCATTGGGTATATGTGTCTTGATATCAAAAGCGGATGTCCATCAGACCATCAGTTAATTTGAGATCTATGCCTATTTGATGCTGGTCTCAGTGGTTACATAGTACCTGGGCATAGTGTGAAAGGGGGAGGGGAGGTTACTTGTCAGAGAGATCTTTGTGAACATGCATAGCACGACCAATAATTTTAAATAACATGACATATGACATTAATGTGAATATAGTTACAGATGCCTTTAAAATGGAAAATTATAAAAAATGTAATATGCAGGCGGAATCACAGTTAAAGATAATTGGAGATTTTTTTAATGAAGAGTTTTTCAATGAAAACAATCTGCCTGCCGGAGCAAGGGGCCGGGTGTGCAGTGCAAGAGGTGACATGTCGCAGACGACTGCTTCGGTGACAGCAGGTCCGACTATGCAGGCAGGTGGAAAAGAATGTAGACATGTTTCAGCAAAAAGAATTAATGACAGCTGGTCTCTTAGCAGGACAGGCGTTGTTATCAAATCTGATACAATGTAAACGCTTCCAAGAAAGAAATAGCGGTGAGAACCAAAAACAATACCCTGGAGTCTGTGACGAAATTATGCATATTGTTCATGGTTAATAATACCCAACAATTGTACTAGGGTAAAGCTGTGTCGCTTGGTTCAGTGGCTTGTGGGGGACTGTGTAGCTAAGAGTGGTTTGCTTTGGAGAGGGGAATAAATGTGCCATGCATAGACTCGTGAGATCTCTGCTGGAAACCCGACCCCTGGGCCTCGGAAATTCCCTGTTTAAAACCCCTTGAGAGTGGTGTCAGCAGTTAAGTGTTGTAAGGCATGTAAATGAATAAAGTGGCCACCCGTGATGGAGAAAAAAAATGTCCCCTTTACCCAGCCCTGCATCTCTCAGTACCAACAATAGGCATTCTGGAATGTTGTTTTGTTTGATGAGGTCTGCGCGGGACCTTTCTAGGACACCCCCCGCGCCGCACGGCCACCGGCTGCTGCGTGCACCTCCCGCCTGCCTGCCTCGTTGCTCCAGCTACCGCCGTCTGACCACGCCCCCTTCCCGAGCGGCGTGGTCTGTGCTCCTGTGCCCCGCTGTCCTGCCGTGTGCCCCTCTGCATTATTGTGTACTGCTGTTTAATTGTCATTGTTGTTAATTTGTTGTACCTGTAATAGTCATTTTGTCCCTGTTTCCAGTTTTCTCGCTCCCCGTGTAATCCCTGCCCGCTCCCCGCTTCCCGCCACCGCCGCTGACCACGCCCCCTTTTTCTTTGTGTACCCTCCCCGCTCTCGCCTCCCAGCTGCTCCGCCCTCCCTCGCACTTGGCCATATATGGCGACCGTGCGACGCAGGTGAGTGTGACCTTTCTAGGACACCCCCCGCGCCGCACGGCCACCGGCTGCTGCGTGCACCTCCCGCCTGCCTGCCTCGTTGCTCCAGCTACCGCCGTCTGACCACGCCCCCTTCCCGAGCAGCGTGGTCTGTGCTCCTGTGCCCCGCTGTCCTGCCGTGTGCCCCTCTGCATTATTGTGTACTGCTGTTTAATTGCCATTGTTGTTAATTTGTTGTACCTGTAATAGTCATTTTGTCCCTGTTTCCAGTTTTCTCGCTCCCCCGTGTAATCCCTGCCCGCTCCCCGCTTCCCGCCACCGCCGCTGACCACGCCCCCTTTTTCTTTGTGTACCCTCCCCGCTCCCGCCTCCCAGCTGCTCCGCCCTCCCTCGCACTTCGCCATATATGGCAACCGTGCAAACGCGCAGCGGTCACGCGCAGCGGGCGCGCCGATTGTGCGCCGAAGGCGCGCCAAAGGTAAGCCCGTCTGCGCCCGTCCGCGCCTGGACTGCGCCCAGGGCCAGGACCCCTGGCCCCCACCGACGGAAGACGACCCGACTGTCCTACAGCGCCACCGAACTCATCGCACTCAACACCGACGGAATCCCCGGATGCCACCAAGCCACCCCGAAGCACACCCACGGACCCTTCAGCTGCCACGCCTGCAAGTTCACCTGCATCCGGACCTGCCCTGCACCAGCACCCACCAAGCCGAACACCAGCAGCAACCACCTCAAGTGCATCCTGCTCAACACCCGCTCCGTCCACAGACACGCCATCGAACTCTGGAACCTCCTCGACACCACATCTCCAGACGTTGCCTTCCTCACGGAAACATGGATGAACGCCTCCTCAGCGCCCGACATCGCCATCGCCATCCCAGAGGGCTACAAGATCACCCGGAGGGACCGCACCGCCAACCAGACGGGAGGAGGCATCGCCATCATCCACAGGGACACCATCCGCATCACGACCAACACCGACGACACCCTAACCACCGCCGAACACCTGCACTTCCAGATCCACACCGACCCGAGGACCACCCTCAGAGGCACCCTGATCTACCGACCCCCGGGACCACGCACACAATTCAGCGAGGACATCGCCGACTTCATCAGCCCGCTGGCCCTCCCCTCCGCTGACTACATCCTCCTGGGGGACCTCAACTTCCACCTGGAGAACAACAGCGACCGCAACACCATCACCCTGCTCGCCAACCTCGGACTCAAGCAGCTGGTGTCCACCCCCACCCACCTAGCCGGACACACACTCAACGCCGTCTTCTCATCCAGCAAAGACATCGCCTTCAGCCACGCCACAGTACTCCACTGGACGGACCACAGCTGCGTCCACTTCACCTTCAAAAGAACGACGATCCAACACCACCAGCAACAGGTTGCCTGAAGAAGCTGGAACAAGATCACAGCCGACCAGCTCACCGCTTCCCTGAGCCAGCACCCTCCTGCCAGCTCAGCGAACCCCAGCCAGGCCGCCGACAACCTCACGAAGTGGATCAGCAACTGCGCGGACGAACTCGCCCCTCTGAGGATCCCGCCCAGCAGACCCGGCAGCAAAAAAGCCCCATGGTTCACCGACGAACTCAAGAGCTCCAAGAAGAACTGCCGAGCCCTCGAGAAAGTCTGGAGAAGGGAACCAACACTGGACAACATGACCACCCTCAAGCTTGCCACCCGGAAGCACCACCAACTGATCCGCGCCACCAAGAAAACTGCATACAAGGACCGGCTGGACAACAACGCACACAACTGCAAGGAACTCTTCAACATCGTGAAAGAGCTCTCCAACCCCAACGCCGGAAACAACGACATCACCCCTTCGCAAGACCTCTGCAACTCCCTCGCCTCCTACTTCCACAACAAGATCGCGGACATACACAACAGCTTCAGCATCCGACCGACGCACGCCACGACCGCAGCAACACCACCCACCACCACCCTACGCGCCTGGAATCCGATCAGCACCGAAGACACCGTCCGCACAATGAACTCCGTCCACTCCGGATCTCCGACCGACCCCTGCCCTCACCACGTCTTCAACAAGGCCGACGCTGTCATCGCACCCCACCTGCCGGACATTATCAACACCTCCTTCGACACCGCCACCTTCCCTGAGAGCTGGAAGCACGCCGAACTCCGCGCTCTACTCAAGAAACCTACAGCGGACCCCACCGAACTCAAGAATTACCGCCCCATCTCGCTCCTCCCGTTCCCGGCCAAAGTCATCGAGAAGACCGTCAACAAACAGCTGGCCGCCTTCCTCGAGACGAATGGATCCCTCGACCCCTCACAGTCTGGCTTCCGAGCCAACCACAGCACCGAGACCGCCCTCATCGCTGCCACCGACGACATCCGAGCCCTGATGGACAACGGAGAAACAGCGGCCCTCATCCTCCTCGACCTCTCCGCGGCATTCGACACTGTCTGCCACCGCACCCTAGTGCAGCGCCTCAGCAACGTCGGAATCCAGGAGAAGGCACTGGAATGGATCACCTCCTTCCTCGACGGAAGAACACAGAGAGTCCGCCTACCACCGTACAAGTCAGATGCCACCGAAGTCATCTGCGGCGTCCCTCAAGGATCCTCGCTGAGTCCCACCCTCTTCAACGTCTACATGAGCCCCCTCGCGGTTATCGCACGTCAACACAGCCTCAACATAATCTCCTACGCCGACGACACCCAGCTGATCCTCTCCCTGACCAACGACCCCGCCGCCGCCAGAGCCAACCTGCACGAAGGGATGAAAGATGTAGCCGAGTGGATGACGACCAGCCGCCTGAAACTGAACTCAGACAAGATGGAGGTCCTCATCCTGGGCTCCTCGCCCTCCGCCTGGGACGACTCCTGGTGGCCCCCCGCCCTGGGCACCGCACCCAAACCGACGGACCACGCACGCAACCTGGGCTTCATCCTGGACTCCTCCCTCTCCATGACCAGACAAGTCAACGTCGTCTCCTCGTCATGCTTCAACATCCTGCGCATGCTACGGAAGATCTTCTGGTGGATCCCCACCGAGACCAGGAAGACTGTCACCCAGGCCCTCGTCACCAGCCGACTGGACTACGGCAACGCCCTCTACGCCGGAACCACCGCCAAGCTCCAGAAGAGACTCCAGCGGATCCAAAACGCCTCAGCCAGACTCATCCTCGACATCCCACGAAACAGCCACATCTCCGGACATCTGAGAGACCTGCATTGGCTCCCCGTCAACAAAAGAATCACCTTCCGTCTCCTCACCCACGCACACAAAGCCCTACACGATCAAGGCCCGAGCTACCTCAACAACCGTATCAACTTCTACGCTCCCAAACGCCACCTCCGATCAGCCAGCCACGCCTTCGCCGCCGTCCCCCGCATCCGAAGAGCGACAACAGGAGGAAGGTCCTTCTCCTACCTGGCCGCCAAGACCTGGAACTCCCTCCCGACCGACCTGCGCCTGACCCAAGACCACCTCTCCTTCAGGAAGAAGCTCAAGACCTGGCTGTTCGAGCAGTAACGGCACCCCCCCCCCCCCCCCCCAAGCGCCTTGAGACCCTACGGGTAAGTAGTGCGCTCTATAAATGTCCTTGATTGATTGATTTGAGATCTGTTGTGACATCATTCAAGATGCTGAAAATGGCGTGGCGGTATTGATACAGACAGACAGGCTGGTGTGTGTGATGGTGGTGTATCGCTATGGTAATTTTTTGGAGCCAGACGATTGAGTAGAAATGCTTTATTGAAATAATACTTCACCCACGACGGGCAGCGACCGGCCGGCTCAGAACCCAGGGGAAACTTACCACCGCCTATCACTCGCAGCCAGCATGGGCCTTACATTTAAATATATACACTTTTGAACATCACCATGCCGCGGTGTGACTCATAGGTGCTAAAGGGTCACAAGCCACACCACCATATACTACACTCGCCTGCTTTTGTTTTGTAATAAAATCCTAGCCACTATTAAACAGAGTATAGGTATACCCATACCGGTAGATTCCCTAGCAGTACTGGCTCTGAAACCACGAGCATGGAAAATAAGAACTCAGAGAGCTATAATGTAATCTATCAATTGTTTCTGGCGACTACAACGAGTAGTTGCCAGGAAGTATGGGATGAATTGGCTATGGAGAGGTTGTCTGCTAAGGATTAATTCAAAGGTGTGTGCAACTAGTGGTAATGCATATTACCTAGCAGGATCTACAACTGGGTCCTGTCAGATTGGGGTGTTTAGGACTAAAATGATCAAATTTACACGTCAAGTCAAGTCAAGTCAAATAATTTATATAGCGCGCTACATACCCAGAGGGTCTCAAGGCGCTTTAGGAAGAGTGGGGAATTACTTGTCGAATATCCAAGTTTTAAGTTGCTTTCTGAATGCTAGGTGGTTCTGAGTGAGGCGAAGGTGAATGGGGAGTGAGTTCCAGGTTTTAGCTGCCAGGTAGGGGAAGGATCTTCCTCCCATGGTGGTTTTGTTGATGCGGGGTACGGCAGCAAGGGCTTGGTTCGAGGAGCGTAGCTGGCGGGAGGGGGTGTAGAAGGAAAGTCGTGTGTTGAGGCATTCGGGTCCGAGTTTGTAAAGTGCTTTGTGTGCGTGCGTTAAGAGGCGGAATGTTATTCTCTTATCGACGGGGAGCCAGTGGAGGTTTTTCAGGTGACTAGAAATGTGGTCTTTACGCGGGATGTCTAGTATGAGTCTGGCTGAAGCGTTCTGGATGCGTTGGAGTTTTTCTGAAGTTTTGCGGTGGTACCGGCGTATAGGGTGTTACCGTAGTCCAGTCGGCTCGTGACCAGTGCGTGGGTGACAGTTTTTCTAGTTTCGGTGGGGATCCAGCGAAATGTTTTTTTGAGCATGCGAAGAATGTTGAAGCACGATGATGAAACGGCGTTGACTTGTCTGTTCATCGAGAGTGAGGAGTCCAGGATGATGCCCAGGTTCCGTGCGTGGTCCGTCGGGATGGGTGCTTTTCCAAGGGCCTCTGGCCACCAAGAGTCATCCCAGGCGGAAGGGGAGGTGCCTAAGATAAGGACTTCTGTTTTGTCTGAGTTCAGTTTTAGACGGCTGTGTTTCATCCACTCGGCTACTTCTTTCATTCCTTCATGTAGGTTGGTTTTGGCGGTGTTCGGGTCTTGGGTGAGTGAGAGGATCAGTAGAGTGTCATCAGCGTAGGAGATGATGTTGAGGTTGTGTTGGCGTGCGATGGTCGCGAGGGGGCTCATGTATACGTTGAAGAGAGTGGGGCTGAGTGACGATCCTTGTGGTACGCCGCAAATGACTTCAGTGGCTTCTGACTTGAATGGTGGAAGGCGGACTCTCTGAGTTCTTCCGGTAAGAAACGAGGTGATCCAATCCAGTGCTTTTCCTTGGATTCCGATGTTTCTGAGGCGTTGTAGGAGGGTGTTATGACAGACTGTATCGAAGGCTGCGGAGAGGTCAAGGAGGATGAGGGCGACTGTGTCTCCATTGTCCAGTAGGGTTCGAATGTCGTCTTTTGCTGCGATGAGTGCGGTCTCAGTGCTGTCTTTTGCTCGGAAGCCGGACTGTGAGGAGTCGAGGGATTTGTTGGTTTCGAGGAAGGCGGCGAGCTGGCTGTTGACGGCTTTCTCGATGACTTTGGCCGGGAATGGTAGGAGCGAGATGGGGCGGTAGTTTTTGAGGTCGGTGGGGTCAGCTGTGGGTTTTTTCAGAAGGGCGCTGAGTTCGGCGTGTTTCCAGCTTTCCGGGAAGGTGGCAGAGTTGAGGGAGCAGTTGATGACGTCTCGGAGGTGTGGTGCTATGATGGAGTCAGCTTTGTTGAAGATATGGTGAGGGCATGGGTCTGTGGGGGATCCTGAGTGGATGGAGTTCATCAGGCGGATAGTGTCCTCAGTGGAGATTGGGTTCCAATCAGTAAGGATGTTCAAGGGGGGTGAGGGTACGGCAGAAGGTTGGGTGGGTTGGTCTCCGTGTTGGTTGTCGAAGCTGTTGTGGATGTCTGCGATATTGTTGTGGAAGAACGAGGCAAGGGAGTCGCAGAGGGTTTGAGAGGGAGTGATGTCGTTGGAGTTGGCTGAGGGGTTGGTAAATTCTTTGACGATGTTGAATAATTCCTTGCTGTTGTGGGCGTTGTTGTCTAGACGGTCTTTAAGTGCAGCTTTCTTGGCAGTCCGGATCAGTTGGTGGTGTGTGCGGGTGGCGTTTTTGAGGGCGTCCTTGGTGCTGGTGTTTGGGTCTTTTTTCCAGGCCTTCACAAGGGAGCGACAGAGTTTCTTGGATGTCTTAAGATCATCGTTGAACCAGGGAGCGTTTTTGCTGCCTAGTTTGATTTGACGTTTTTTCAAAGGTGCTAGGTTGTCGGCGCTATTGGTTAGCCATTGAGTGAGGTTAGTGGCTGCTTGGTTGGCGTTCGAAAAGTGGGCCGGGGGGTTTTGAAGAAGCGATGAGGTGATCTGGTCGATGGTGATTTTGTTCCAGTTTCTTCGCAAAGTGGGTTGAGGAAGGTTGTGGGTTGTGGTCTTTTTGTAGACAAAGTGAACACAGCTGTGGTCCGTCCAATGGAGAACTGTGGTGTGACTGAAGGAGATATGTTTGCTGGAGGTGAAGATGGGGTCGAGTGTGTGGCCTGCGTAGTGAGTGGGGGTGTTAACAAGTTGTTTGAGTCCGAGGTTGGCCAGATTGTCCAGAAGGGTGGTGGCGTTACTGTCGTTGCTCTTTTCCAGGTGAAAATTGAGGTCTCCCAGTAGTATGTAGTACTCGGAGGGGAGGGCGTGTGGGGTGATAAAGTCAGTGATGTCTTCACTGAATTGTGCACGGGGTCCTGGTGGCCTGTAGAGGAGGGTGCCTCGGAGTGTGGTCTTGGGGTCGGTGTGGATCTGGAAGTGAAGGTGTTCGGCGCTAGCGAGGTTGGCGTCTGCGCTGGTTGAGATGCGGATGGAATTCTTATGGGCGATTGCGATGCCTCCTCCTGTTTGCTTGTTGCGGTCCTTACGGATGATCTTGTAGCCTTCCGGGATGGCAATGGTGATGTCTGGGGCTGAGGATGCGTTCATCCATGTTTCTGTTAGGAAGGCGACGTCCGGAGAGATGGTGTCTAGTAGATTCCAAAGGTCGATGGCGTGTCTGTGGACCGAGCGGGTGTTGAGCAGAATGCATTTTAGGTGGTTGGGGTCAGATCTCTGTTTGGTGTTTGTGGATGAGGAGTTGATCTTGGTGCCGTCATACTTGCGAGAGATGCATGTGAAGGGTCCATGGGTGTGTCCAGGAGCGGCTTGGGCGCAGTTGGGGAGTCGGCCGGGGTTAAGGGCTAAGAGGGTGGAGGCATCGTAAGTAATGCGGGTGGGGTTGGTGGTACGGGGGCCAGGGGGTCTGGCGCTGGGCGCGGGCTTGGCGCGGACGGGCGCAAACGGGCTTACCTTTGGCGCACCTTCGGCGCGGCCGCAGCGCGTGGGGACATCTGTCTTAAATGTAGGTTCTTTTACCTTTTAAATGTATAGAGGAGTTGGCCTAACGGCTAAGGCGCTCGACCTTGGAATATGAGTTCGAGTCTTGGTAATGACGCCAAACATCCTGTGATTCTGGGCAAATCACTTAATCTCCCTGTGCCTAACAAAAATGAATGTGTGTCCTCATGTAACGTAACTGGTGCTATGTAAAGCGCTTGTAGTAATGGTATGTTTCTTTAATAGAACACTGTTTATGTAATTGGAATGTTTTCATACAAAGCAGTGGATTCTAAGGTGGTAGCGGTTACTGGGGACTTGGGTCATTCTTGGATGACTACAGCTCCAGCTGCATGTATTTCTTTCACCACTTGAATAAATACTTATGATTGGATACTTCTACTCGTATCTCTTATCTACATTCATTCTAGCGAAGATACTACAATTTTTGGGGACGAGGATGGGATTTGTAAAAAAAAAATAAGTAAATAAATACCGTAATCAGAGATGGTGAGAGACAACTTCTGTAAGACCATGAAAAGAAAAGTCACGTCTGGTAACCATGGAAACCTAATGATGTTTTAAAATGGCCGCTGTGCGTAGGATAAGTGATGACGTGGTCACGTTGCCCTTCAGGCGTTGTACACGTAGGGGTGAAGTAAGGACGTCACGTCACACTCCACCTGCACGCTGAATACGAGGACGTCAGAAGGCTGAGCTCACCACAGCGAGGACGTTCCAAAATAAGGAATTTGAAGGTACACAGTTGTTAACGTACTTTTGTTGCCGGGTTGACTTGCCTTACTTGCAAATTAAAAATTGTCCCACCATTCCGCACTCCCAGCACTTGGCAGATCTAGCAGGGCATTTTTCAAAGAAAATAGCAGGTGAATAATTACCACATCCAAAACAAATTAAGTTGCCACACTCCATTTGCTCAAAACCCCCAAATTTTCGTCTAACATGGAAATCAGTTTTCACTTTCTCAAACTTGCTGGTTTCAAAATTCTTATACCCTGTTTCCTCTTCTACCACCTTCCCCACAGTTTCTTCTGGCATCCTGTTATCCTGCGATATCATAGCTTTAGCATAACAATCAGACATTTCTGTCTTTCTAACTAAGGCAATTATATCTTTAAGACATTTTGCACAAGGTGGTTCATTCAATATTCAGCTGTTGTTTCACGAAGACATCGTTCATGAAGTGGTTGTTTCACATAATTAACTAGTTGTTGTGTTAGGTATTTCTTTTTCACGAAGACATCATTCATGAAGGGGTCGTTTCCAATAACTAACCAGTTTTGTTTCAGGTTATTTGTTTTCTTTAAAGCATCTTGCCACTGGCAGCGAGCGGATCAAGAACATTTGCAACCAGAGGCAAAAATCCATTGAGTTTACAACTCAATTCACCTGGAGAATTTTTGTCAGTTGTTGGTGAACCTGTTGTTTCCTGGTTGGATTGGAAAGCATGTTTCTTAAATTACATTGCAAACTTAGAGGATGTCAACGGTACATTCTCTCCTGAAAAGAAGAAACAAATGTTATTATATTCACTTGGTCCAGAGGGTTTGCACATTCTTGAAGAAATCCATACGCATGAAAGAACAGTAGGAGATTTGGATGTTTTTAAAAATGCATTATTAGATTTGGATGTTTTTTTTCTCCCTCAGTAGGTATTGCTGAATTTGTGGCAGAATTTATTTCAGTTTTGAAAGGGTTAGCGAGGAAATATGAATTTGCTCAATTACACAATGATCTAATCCTTGACCTAGTAGTAAGGTATAACAAGAACATATCCTTGCAGGACAAATTATGGGTTGAGGATAATAAATGTCTTAAAGATATAATTGCCTTAGTTAGAAAGACAGAAATGTCTGATCGTTATGCTAAAGCTACGATATCGCAGGATAACAGGATGCCAGAAGAAACTGCGGGGAAGGTGGTAGAAGAGGAAACAGGGTATAAGAATTTTGAAACCAGCAAGTTTGAGAAAGTGAAAACTGATTTCCATGTTAGAAGGAAATTTGGGGGTTTTGAGCAAATGGAGTGTGGCAACTTAATTTGTTTTGGATGTGGTAATTATTCACATGCTGTTTTCTTTGAAAAATGCCCTGCTAGATCTGCCAAGTGCTGGGAGTGCGGATTGGTGGGACACTTTTCGTGAGTGTGCAACAGGAAGAACAAGAAAGTGTTAAAAAAAAAAAGTGATGTATGTCCAACACGAGGGTGATTTTTCTTCATCAAGGTTGGGAAATGATGTTGTTCAGGGAAACTTAGTACAGAGGGAGAAAGTTGATTTGAATTCCTCTAGTGACTCATCATTTAATCCTTTTTGTGTTATTTCTATGGGTGGAATTACAGTACAATTGCCGGCAGATTCGGGTTCACCGTTCACTGTTGTACCACAAGAGATGTGGAAAAGTCATTTTGTGGACAAAATAGGATGGTGGTTAGAACCCAATGATGTTACTGCCGAATGTTTTACAGGTGGAAAAATTGATATGCTAGGGTTTAGAACCCTCGTGTTTCGTTTTAAAGGAAGGCATGCTAAGGGAAAATTATATCTTGCAAATAATGGTCCACCGGTATTAGGGTGGAAAGACCAAAAGTCACTGGACATCAGCCGCTGCAGTGTTTCAGAGGTTGATGTCGAACCTTTGTGGCCACATTTCTCAGGTCGTTGTCTTCCAAGGCAATATTCTGATTATGGGCAAGGAAAAGATTCAGCAGTATACCGCTTTAAGGGAAGTCTTGTCCATTCTCAGAATCAATATCTTGGTTGCTGAAAGCAGCAATTGTATACTTAAAAAAACAAAAAACGTAATTTTCTTAAAACTAACGCCTTGTGCACTCATTTAGGGCAGGACATTTCTCTTAAGGTCAGACCACAAAACTTTAATTAAAATACTAACTATGGAAGATTTATCCAGAGCATCAGCTAGAATACCCAGGATGTCTATAGACTCCAAGATTTCGTTTATAATGTACAGTTTGTTCCAAGCATGTCAGTAGGTTTTCCTTACCGCTTAAAGAAATTGCCATAGACCTGTGGCGTGTTTGGTGTTGCTGCAGTATTTGAAGGTACTCTCAGTCTGTCAAAGCTTATGTGCAGATGATATGTTGCGTGCAGTTTCTGGTAGATTTCTTCAGGGATGGTGTAAGAATGTTAAAATAGAGTTATTTAGGGATGGTGTAAAATTTAAGGTCATCCAGGAATCTCTTGGACCAAAAGACGTATTAAAATGTATTGATGTGAGCATTGATAGACATATTCGTAATTGTTTTTAGTGTGGAACTTCGGACAAAGCACGGAATATGCTTAATTCACCGTCATCTTCGTTAGATTGTACTAGTTTGCCGTAGCAAAGGGTTGCTATGGATATTATGGGTCTCATGATTTAGCTGCACTGTGTGATGAGGTACATTGTAGTGATCGTGGACTTGTTTTCAAGATGGCTTGAAGTGAAGGTCGTGAATAAGTTGGATACATAGTGTGTGATTAGTTTTTTAGAGAAGTGTTTTTTTTTCGAGAGAGGGTTTTCCGGCTTTTAGTTTGACGAACAATGGTGTCTATTTTAAATCAGATTTGATGGAGAGTTTCGTAACTTGTACAGGTATTGTACTAGTATTTACTGCTTTGCACTGTCCCAGGGGAAATTCTATGGTTGAAAGAGTGAATAGAATAGTACTGCTCTAGCAGTGAACATCTGTGTGAAAGAGAAAGGTTCTGCTAATTTAAAAAGAGTTTATGGGTGGTTAGATGTTTTATCTCATTTCGGAAAGGGGGATGGTGAGGATTCTGATCAGACACAAACACGGTTTGGACTAGACAGTTCTGATAGTTCTACACAAAATCCTATTCCTTTGGGGCTACACTGTGAGCAGGTTTGTGAAGGTTTAGACTCCTTTATCGGTGAAGTTAGTCCTGACATTTTTGGACAGCAAGACTTACAGCATTTTGAGCGTTGTTACCAGTCACTGGTAGAAGGTTCTAATCCACAGAAAGTTGTCGATGTAGAAAAGAGCTGTGTAGCTGAAAAACATACTAGACACGGGAGGCAGATTGTTGCTCCAAAAAGATTTGAGGAATTTGTTCGTTTTTGGCTATTACATGTATGTTACAAATATTTATATTTTATAATTCTTTTGTTTCTTTTGTTTTTGTGTAAGAAGGGGGATGTGCAGTAATGGTATGTTTCTTTAATAGAACACTGTTTATGTAATTGGAATGTTTTCATACAAAGCAGTGGATTCTAAGGTGGTAGCGGTTACTGGGGACTTGGGTCATTCTTGGATGACTACAGCTCCAGCTGCATGTATTTCTTTCACCACTTGAATAAATACTTATGATTGGATACTTCTACTCGTATCTCTTATCTACATTCATTCTAGCGAAGATACTACAGTGCTCTGATACCTGATTCAGTTCGGGTCAAGTTCGCGCTATATAAAACTGCAAAAAAACAAAATATATGGTGGCCGTCTGCATAGCCTATGTCCTTCTGCTGCAACTGCCCTTTCCAACGCTGTATTGGGTGTTGTTATTGGTGCTGTGGTCACTGAGATTACCCGCCTCAAAGGTTTGGGCTCTCTCTTTATAATATTAGTATGGATATGGATATATATATTTATATATATATTACCTACTGGCGGTCGCCAGTAGGTAGTTATAGTTAGGACCTAGTTTCCATAGGAAATCGTCAACATTCTATTTGGATTAACTTTGGCCCTGGTGGATGAATCTTTGCGAATTTCTCAAAGAAGATGGCTCGGTCCGATGCGCTCCTTCCCTGAACATTTGGGGGGGATTGGTGAAGTGGGGGCTGAGATAAAAGGGGGGTCCCAAAACGTGTTTTCTCCATGTTATTTTCCATAGGACGTTTAGACACGGCTACAGGTCGAACGGCTGAATGGATTTATAAGAAATTTGGCAAAACTGTAGAGTCCGGCTCGCAGATTACGCTTGTTGTGGAATGGTGTAAATCCGTTCAGTAGTTGTTGAGAAAATGAAAGTTAAAGTCAATTATATATCTATAAGCGCGGACGGGTGCGCGTACCCAAGCGGCTGCGCGCGCGCGGAATTTTTTTTTGCTGCGTGACGTCTGTTAACGTTCGATTCGAAGGAAATCAGGAAGTGTTGAAAGCCATTTTGTCACTGCGAGTAAATATATTGTCATTTCAAAGCGTTGGAACATGGAAAGGGGAGAAGGTAGAGATTGTTTTGCTGCGTAGGTTTTCTCAGGGTGTGCAGTAAGGACCTTAAACGCGAAAATATATATATTTTTTTTTCCGAAAAAAGTTGCGGGGTGCGCGCGAGTAAATATATTCTCGTTTCAAAGCGTTGGAACATGGAAAGGGGTGAAGGTAGAGATTGTTTTGCTGCGTAGGTTGTCTCAGGGTGTGCAGTAAGTACCTTAAACGCGAAAATATATATTTTTTTCCTGAAAAAAGTTGCGGGGTGCGCGCACTCGGGCGCGCACAACTATTTACAAAAGTGTGAAAATGGAGATAAATCAGAAGTTTGAGTGCTTTGATATAAGGTGGCTCTGAAAAAGAGCCCTTGTGTTAATTGAGTTGTTTCTGCATTTATAAGTAAGTACCGATGCAGAGTCTGATATAATATTGTTGGCAGCATTTTGAAAGGAAAGACAGGGGCCCATTTTCTGGTTAACAGGCGACCAGGCCAACTTTTCACGCCAGGCCCATTCCTGCAAAGTCGACCGCCATTTTTAGGAGATCTGCAACCACCGGCAGTCACTGGGTTGCAGGAGCAGATGGACTCAAGCCTGTCGGGCGAAGCATCGTTGCACCGCCACAGTGGACGAGACCCTGCTGGGTGAGTGGAGCTTCGCTGTACCGCAACAGTGGGCGAGTCCTTTGCTGGGCTCGTGGAGCGTCCCTATACTGCCACAGTATGCGAACCCTTTCCTGGGCTCGTGGAGCGTCCCTATATCGCCACAGTGGACGAACCCTCTGCCGGGTGCGTGGATCGTTGGGGGTGCAGCTGAGGGGCCTCCACCTGGGGAGGCGGGAGAGGCTCGTCCGCGCCACCTCTCCCTCCCAGTGCACCCCACGGCGTCTTGCTGACATTTGTTATGGCCGGACCAGGCGATGAAGAGAGGGGGGTGGGGTCGGAGGCATATGCAAGACATTCCCCCCTCGTGGCCTGCAAGGCGCCGAAAGAGGAAGGGAATGGGAAGACAACTACATCTCGGGTCGGGCCCATGCCTTCTCCGGCCGATGGCGGCCGGCCGCTCTTTGCCACGGCCCCAGGAACGGATCCCTTGGTTCATCCTGGGGACAGGCCTTGGCGCGTGGTGTCGCCTCCGGACTATTCGCGTAATGGTTCTCCACCCCAGGCCGTTGCCGACGGCTTTTGTAGACTTTCTGACGCTCAAAAACCCTACTAGAAAGCAGCCCAAAAGTAGCCCAACATTGCTACTTTGGGGAAGGAGGGACAGGGACGGCGTCAAGTAGACGGCGAAATGCATTGTGGGTTTGTTGCTGCGGCCGTTTGTCATGTAAATAGTTGTTTTAATATATTTTTGTTTAAGAATAAAAACGTTTTAACCTGTTATTTTGCTGTCGTGTGGTATATTTCTAATATTTGTCGCTCTGATGTCGTTTCCCCTCCCAAATGTAACATGTGATTGTAATCTACAGCCGGACATTCCGACAGGACATGAGAGCAAAAGGGGGGGGGTCAGATCTGAAGTTGGGCAGGCGATAAGATCACGTTTTGCTATGTGGGGCTATCTATGTTCGTGATGGGGCCTAAAAGGGGGCAAGATGGCGGGGCCACTGTGCCGTGACTTTAGCTTTAACTCCAACAGTGGTGAGGGTGAACACAAATGAACGCCGCTTATGTACATATACATTTTCATTTTCTACACCACATGAAACCTGCGTCAGGTTTCATATAGGCGTTTTGTTGCAGGTGGGCATTCATTTGCATGAAAGCCCTGTAAAACTAACACAGTGAAATTTAGAAGATTTCACTGAGTCAGCTTTATAGCATTCCTGAATCAAATACTTACGCCTGTTTGAAACAGGCATAAGGAGTGATGCACCATGCAATGTGTGGCTTGCTCCTGTGCATTGCAGTAGACATGTCGCGCTTACGACGTGATTCCTGCAATGTGCTGCTTTTGCGGCACAGGTGCGTGACGCATCTGTGTTGTTTTTGCTCAATGGTGCTCCACATTGTAAATGCGGCACACCATGGGTGGCAGAGCAGCGGTGCACATTAACTGGTGCATCTCTGGGGATGCGCCAGTTAACATAAATCTGCCCCTTTACATTTAAGTATGAGCAGGGGACACAGTTGTGGTGAGGCTTATCCAAGGTTAAAAAGAGATGAGTCCTGTTCACTGAAAACTTGGACATAGGACTCACCTCCTCAGCATCGCTGGACATGGCTAAATAATAGCTGCAAAATGTTACTCTTGTTAAAAAAAATTACTATTATAGTCTCTGAGATTTGTCTCTTACTCTGCACCATCTCATTGTTGTTCTCTTTCTTTAAAGATAACGACAACATTAACCATGAGTGATAATAAGCAATCCGTTGATCTCGATCTTATCGTTGAACTTGTCATTGAAACGTCAGTGGAAGTGGATCCCTTAGATGAATTAAATCCTGAGGATGATGAAGAACATGATGAGGATGCAGATTTGTCAGAATTGTATGACATAGGGTGGGAAGCTGACGTGCTTCAGCATATGGAACTATAAACATTTATTTTTAAAATGTACTGGAAATAAAAAGTGAAAATGTAAACCGTTTCATTTAAAATTAAACATAACTTGAAAAACAGGTTATGTGTAGTGTTTTTAATAAAATAGTCAAATATGCTCATAAAAATATTTCTAAACCAATGAAAAGCTTTATTAACAAGTCATATGACCTGTTATGCTTACGTTACGCGCTCCGCGCCGCGCCCCGGATTGTTGGTCATTCAAACTGAGGCTGGCGTCAGCATGAGAGCGCCAACGTCTCGTGGCTACGCCATTCAGAAAATATTGTTGGCAGCATTTTGAAAGGAAAGATCTGCAACCACCGGCAGTCACTGGGTTGCAGGAGCTGATGGACTCAAGCCTGTCGGGCGAAGCATCGTTGCACCGCCACAGTGGACGAGTCCTTTGCCGGGTGCATGGAGCGTCGCTGCACCGCAAGAGTGGACGAGTCCTTTGACGGGTGCGTGGAGCGTCGCTGCACCGCAAGAGTGGACGAGTCCTTTGACGGGTGCGTGGAGCGTTGGGGGTGCAGCTGAGGGGCCTCCACGTGGGGAGGCGGGAGAGGCTCGTCCGCGCCGCCTCTCCCTCCCAGTGCACCCCACGGCGTCTTGCTGACATTTGTTATGGCCGGACCAGGCGATGAAGAGAGGGGGGGGGTCGGAGGCATATGCAAGACATCCCCCCCTCGTGGCCTGCAAGGCGCCAAAAGAGGATCGTCCGCGCCGCCTCTCCCTCCCAGTGCACCCCACGGCGTCTTGCTGACATTTGTTATGGCCGGACCAGGCGATGAAGAGAGGGGGTCAGAGGCATATGCAAGACATCCCCCCCTCGTGGCCTGCAAGGCGCCGAAAGAGGAAGAGAATGGGACCACAACTACATCTCGGGTCGGGCCCATGCCTTCTCCGGCCGATGGCGGCCGGCTGCTCTTTGCCACGGCCCCAGGAACGGATCCCTTGGTTCATCCTGGGGACAGGCCTTGGCGCGTGGTGTCGCCTCCGGACTATTCGCGTAATGGTTCTCCATAGTTGTTTTAATATATTTTTGTTCAAGAATAAAAACGTTTTAACCTGTTATTTTGCTGTCGTGTGGTATATTTCTAATATTTGTCGCTCTGTTGTCGTTTCCCCTCACAAATGTAAGATGTGATTGTAATCTACAGCCGGACATTCCGACAGGACATGAGAGCAAAAGGGGGGGGGGGTCAGATCTGAAGTTGGGCAGGCGATAAGATCACGTTTTGCTATGTGGGGCTATCTATGTTCGTGATGGGGCCTAAAAGGGGGCAAGATGGCGTCGAGCTCGGTTTCTCTCACTAGTTTCATATTTCTCATGAGGGGTGTTCCTAATGTTTCTATTTTAGCAAGGTCAAAAAGAGATCCTATCAGTGGCCTACTGATTTTGTTTGATTCCTTTTGTTTTCTCTAACGATTTTTAAGTTAAAGTTTGCTAGTACGATACATCGGCTAGTCCGCATTTTATATATATGTCTTTTTTATTAGGGGTGTCCTCCGGTGGAGTCGGACGATCTACCTCTAATAAACGGTAAGTGTTCCTCTGAAGGAATGCGTCTTGAAAGTGGCTGACTGTAATGTATGATATTTCACTCAGTGACTTTCAGGCCCATGCTGTTTCAAAACTGTGCATGTGTTTGAAGCAGGCGTAGGTATTGACGCAGCATAGAAACTACTAGGAACCAATTGGAAGTGTTGTTTTCAAGTCACATGACTTCACATACGCGTCTCAGGATGTGTACGCGGTGATAGTATCTGGTTGGAAGTAGCGGTCTACTTCAGGGAAGTTTCAAAACGTGAAAAGGAGTAAAACTAAACACATCCGGATTGAATATATCTTCTGAGTAGTATAAGTTCTATGATGGGTCTATGAAGAAATTTAATAAGTTACAATCGCGAAGTTTTCCCGGAATATATGGGCGGGTGCGCGCACACGGTCGCGCACGATCGAAAGCCAAAAACGGGGAGATAAACGCCCTTTATAATATGCTCCTGGAGCTGTTTTTGGTACAATGAGTTAGTTCTGAAAAGAACTTATTTTTTTATTTTTTTTTAAACAACTGTTATGTTGTTTTTTAAATGAAGAAATTTATCTTTTCTCGGGGCATTTATGACTCTCAATTTTTAGTTTAGTAAGAATGAGGCTCTGCTCTCCGTACAGAAGAATTTCTCCACACTCGTTGCATTTCATGTGCACCTTTGCAAGATATGGTCTCAAGTCCATCACAGCACTCGATGGAGATACAGGTCGTCCAGCAGAAGATGTGCTGGCCACCTCTGATGGTAATAGCGTGGCCAGGGCTCTTGTCGATGCCTTTGCAAATTCCACAGGGTGCACTTGTTTGACATGCCGCATCATGGTATGTATGGAAAAGGAATATTTTTTTCTTGGATTTCCTCTTGAGAGAACCGAATTGCATATCGTGCAGGTAACTTGGCGCATTTACTTTCTTTAATTCTTCAGGATAAGTAAAAAAATTCCAAATAAAAGATTCCTTTTTTCTTTTTAAAGGTAGTCGCTCATTTCCTTCAGATTCGGAAGATGAATGCGGGGCGGCAGCCATTTCAGCAAAGTCTTCCGAAGGGTGTTGAACGTTGTTCTCTTTTGAGAGTACAAAAGATAGTGAGGGAAGTGGGTGGAGTCCTCCGTGTAAATTGCAGAATAGAAACTACTAAGAACCAATTGGAAGTGTTGTTTTCAAGTCACATGACTTCACATGCGCGTCTCAGGACGTGTACGCGGTGATAGTATCTAGTCACGTACGTGTCTAATTCAGTGAAGTTTCAAAACGTGAAAAGAAGTAAATTCAAACATATTCGGATTTAATATATCTTTTGAGCTCGATTCAAGCATACAATTGTTAAAGTATAAAACCTTTTATATATTTTTTTAAAATACCAAGGTGTGTACATTCGGTCACACACGAAAGTTTAAAAAGACATTCGGCTCCATTTAATGAAAATTTTCATAATATTAAAAAAGAAGCCTAGGTTTAGTCTGTTTGACGTATTATAAGTTCTTTGATGGTCTATGAAGAAATTCAATAAGTTCAGATTGCAAAGTTTTCACGAAATATATAGGTGGGTGTGCGCACACGGTCGCGCACGAAAGCCTGGAAATGCGCTATCCATTTTATTGAGAACTGTTGCCGAGAGTGCGCACACCGGGTCGCGCACGAAAGTTTAGAAAGGCTATTTTTATTTACAGACAAATTTTAATGCGTTGAAAAAAAGGCAAGGTACAGACTTTCTAATTCTGTATCGCTTTACAAGGAGTCTCTATGCAACTTGAACAGTGAAGAAAACGGCTTGTTTCCGAAAAAAATATTGCCAGAACTTTATGGACAAAAGTATAGGTTGTATACACGAGATATTTTTGAATTAGCATTTTAAAAACCAATGAAATTCACTGAAAAAAACATAGGTTTTACACACGTTATAGTTAGGAAGTAGCATTTACAAAACCTATGAAATTAACTGAAAAAACCATAGGTTTGACCCCAGTTATAGTTAGCTGGAAATTTTACTGATATAAAACCAATGAAATTCCACGTTATAGTTAGTTGGACTCACTATAACTTGCGCGTGTAATGCACTGCTGATGACGTCACATATTACATCACTCATGACATCACTGATAACACCATCCTTGTGACACAGTGACAGACCTCCTTTCACTGTAATCTAACCTTTGAAACGCATATTCAAAAATAGAAACTAAAATGTTCAAAAAAATGGAGATACTCATACCAGTTACAACAACCAATTCAATAATTCCACCATCTATATACACATGCACTAATTCACCAACAGTTCTATATAGTCACTCATACATATATTCACTAATCATATGTAGTGATACACCTACACATCCTGTTACACACCGACAGTCATCCAAAAGTTATTCACACACATACTCACACATGCAAATAAACTATTGAACATCCATTTATTTGCATAAACAGCTATACACACACTACCACTTTACTTCTAAGGAAACGTACACATACTTACTCTCTTAAAAATCACTTATAGAAACACATACTAATTTAAACAGGAAATCTTACAATACCTCAATCTCACATATAGTCACTTATATACATCAATATTCACATATACTACATTAAAACATATGTAGTTACTGATAAAGACACTAATAAGACAGCCATTCACTCACTAACACAGACATATGCACACTAATCCACCCATACAGTCCTGCACATATGCTGTCTTCAAAACACATACAAACAGAGACTCAGTCATTCTTGCATCTATGTACTAAGTAATACTCCCACCAAAGCATGCAAACACTCATACTGATACTAAGAAAAACCTCTAATAACCTATATACATACACATGTATTTACTCATCAACCCATGCAGCCACGTATACACAATGTGAAACACTAATACATATATTTAAATATTTAAGCATTACTCAGTAATATATGTATTCACTAAGATATTCAATAATATATACATATGTAACACATATTTATTTTTCAGAAAGACACACATTCACTGGATGGTGTTATCAGTGATGTCATGAGTGATGTAATATGTGACGTCATCAGCAGTGCATTACACGCGCAAGTTATAGTGAGTCCAACTAACTATAACGTGGAATTTCATTGGTTTTATATCAGTAAAATTTCCAGCTAACTATAACTGGTGTCAAACCTATGGTTTTTTCAGTGAATTTCATAGGTTTTGTAAATGCTACTTCCTAACTATAACGTGTGTAAAATCTATGGTTTTTTCAGTGAATATATATATATATATATATATACACACACACATGCTTTATTCTTGCGTACAAAATAGTCACATTTTCGTTGAGGCATGTATGGTGAAGGCGTATGCATTGTAAAATTTTGCATGGTAAGGATGTGTTTGTAGCTAAGACCGCATTGTAAAGACATTTGTGGTTCTGATATACATCCCAGTTACAGTGGTGACTCTTCCAGTACTGAGGTTTCGTGGAGTCAATCCAAGTCTTGTGAGTCACCATTGGAGCATTGGTGTTTTAAGTACTTGATGCTGTTCCTTGGTTTTCGGCTGATTACATGTGTGTTTAATCTATGAGTGCCAAGGCATTCTCTTCAACATTATCCTGACAAAAAGTGAGAATGTTACTGTTAGAGTCTGAGGCAGGAAATGATTTCAGTATGACTGTGATTTGGAATGATTTGAGAACTCTCTTAACGTTTGAGATACATTTATCTTTGCATGTGCTTATATTTCATATTTGCAGGGAAATAGGAATGTATCTGCTCAGTTATATTCTACCTTCTGTAGAGCAGATAAGGGTAAGAGTACACACCACCCAGGGATAGCTGATAACCAATTTAGTGTGGTAAGTGTTTGTTGCTCTCTTCATTTTCTTAACCAGAGGGTAGTTAAGGAATTGAGAATTCTGCGTTCTACTGCACTCAGCCACTCTGAGTGTTTTACTTTTGCTCCTCTTTAATCACCCCCTCCTTCAGCTACATTAGGTGCTCTTACGTTTGGAGTCTCATAACCAGAAAAGATAGCCTTTTCTTATTAGGTCAGAAAAGTAGTACTGGGAACCAGCCGAGTACAGATCCTGCCATCCTCATAGACTGTACTTTGCCAAATAAGGGGGACATGTCTCTACTGTCAGCCAATCAAAACAGTCTCTTTCAAATAAACTGTAAACATTCTGCCATAGAATGGCTTAGATTAAGCCACCTGTTGCTCCATTGGTGTAACCACCCTACCAGATGATATCAATCTGAAAATAGTCTTCCTCAAATATAAAAGAAACTTAGATTCCATTCATTTTAGCTTCTCTGGCAAAGATTTCTGATGGTCAGCCCCTAGAGACATTTGATTCTCATACCGTACCATACAGTATCATTTCCTCCCATGCCAACAATAATGGTTACATTTCCTAATTTGACCAACCCTACTACTTTGAGCTCTGTGCTTATGAATGGAGAGAGCAAGGGAACACTGGATAAGTCAGGTGATTATTTGTGGTTTACCGATTACTCTCAAATTAATTCATCCACCATACTTTGTAGATACGATGGGGTAGTACAGGACTGAGTTGAGAGACATCTAAAACACTGGCTTAATAATGAGAAGGAAGCATGAGACCCACAAACAAAGGGAAATTGAGATGTCCTAGTTCCTGAAAATATTTTTTTATTAAAGACTAGGAGGCAAAAAAGTATATGGGAAATCACTTTAATATTTCTGCTTAGCAGGAGTGGCATGATAGGACACATAGTGTTGTCAAGTAACATGTAGTCTTGCCAGGCTGGAAGCAGAAACCCTCTTTAAAACCCTTGATGAAGATGTTTGGTGAGAAACTATTGCAAGATCATCATTGAAGCAATGAATTCAGTGTAGCTTGTATGCTGCAGGATGATGCTGAAGGACACAAACAGGAAAGCAAGTCCTTTGAATTCAGAAGGCTCAACAGGACCACGTGTATACATTCCAGATGCTCTTGGGAAAGAACAAAGCAGGCAGCAGCACATTCCTGAGCTAGAAGAAGAATTTAGGTAGTCATAATGCTCGCTGGAGGATTCCAGGTTCTGAAATTAACCTGGAGGGAAAGAAAAAGAAGACAGCAAGGAAAGACAGAAAGGTACGCCGAGAAAGTGAGGACAAAGGGATCATTAAGTAGCATCTTAACCGAGGCACACAGCAGCATATATAAACCGAGAAATAAGGCAAAACTTAGCATAGTTTGGTAGAAGGCAGTACCACCTGCAAGGGTGTTATCCAGGAAGGAGAGACATGAAGATCTGGAATCATCAAAGAAAATTCCCGAAGTGGGACTGCTGTGATATTATTTCTACCTCCAAGACTTAGTCCATGGTGCTGTCTAGGGAAATTTATGTTTTATGGAAAGACCAGATATGCTTTTAAATGCCATGTTCAAAGTCTGTAAAACAAAAGAAGCAACATAACCAATGGACTTCAGAAGAAATCTTTGAAAGTGGAAGCATTTTGAGGAGATTGGCTGGGTTGCAGCTTGACTATAGATGCCCTTCTGCATTGAGAGGAGTGTTCCCCAAACCTACGTACGTCCACCCTGGTTTGTGCGATTAATTAGTTTAGCCAGCGAACGGGGCTAAGGGTGGAAATAGCATGGTGAGGCTTCCTGGGGGCAATCAGGAGTTGAGTAGTCGAGGGAGATATTCTTTAAGACAGTTAGCACCGTATAGAGCCAGGCTGGAGAATTAGGGTAACAGACAGAGGCACAGTTGATCTTGCCCTTTCAGAGACGCAGATTGGGAGAGGAGTTGGCCTAACGGCTAGAGCGTCCAACCTCGAATCTGGGGAACTGGGTTCGAGTCTCGGCAATGACGCTGAACTTCCTGTGATTCTGAGCAAATCACTACATCTCCCCGTGCCCCATGTGATGCAACTGGTGCTATGTAAGGTGCTCCGATACCCCTTTCGGGTCAAGTTCTCGCTATATGAAACTCTGTTTAAAAAAAAAAAAGACCTACTAAGGGCGGAACAACTTGTTGTTAATGGACAAGGCTTGAATGTCGGAGACTATCTTGATGGTAAACAGACAAAGGAGATTATGCATCTTGGCCAAGAGTTCCTTTAGGGAGGTTTGAGTTTAAAGGGGTAAAGAGGATAGGATCAAGTTGACGTTCCAAGTGGAAGACTACTTTGGATGAGGAGGGTAAGTGTGGGGAATTTCTCAGTTTTCAAATTAAGTGTCCTCCCCAATATGAGGGCTACTGATGGATGGAGCCCCAGAGTCGAAGGAGGTTTTGTAAGATGTAGGTCTCTGGCATTCAGTCACTGGAGTCATAAAGATTCCTTGAATATCAGTTGGCAAGTTGGCAAGGATGTAGAGAGTCCCAGGAGAACCAGCGCAAACATCTGCTAGAAAGTTTGATCACTAGGAATTGGCACAGTCCAGTTCTTGGATCTGGTCTTGCCAAACATTTTAATCTAACGGACAGTCGAGATGTTGTTCATCAAGAGCAGAATAGTACAATAAAATGATTTCCAGTTAGACTTATAATGGTGAACGTCCCAGGTACAAGCTCCACGTAGTTGATGTGGCGAGAGACATTCTTGGGGGACCAGAGACCTCCTATTGCATGTCCCTGGTGGTTGGTGTTCCAGCCCAGTCAGCTGGCAACTGATTCCAAAATAAAGTTGGGATGAGAACAAAGAATGGCTTTGCACAATTTCACGTTTTTCAATCAACATTGAAGCACTTTGAAGGAGTCGTAGCCCCGGGAAACGTGTAAGAGTAATTGAAGCCCTGTTTGAAGTAGTGATTTTTCCAGCATTGGAATGCCCAATAATAAATGAGTCTTAAAAATAGATTCAATGGACAAGAAAAGGAGATCTGTCACTCGTGTTAACTTCCTGGGGGGGAAGAGACCTCTGGTCTAATGTTCGTTATAGTTCCTTCTCTAGACATGGACATTTTTCATTTGGAAGTTTGCACAGGATAGTGTGTACAACAAAGCCGATGAAATCTGTTACCAGACAGTGGATGCAGGCCTACTACTCACATTAACTAGAACACCCAGGCAGTGTAGAATATACATGGTGGAGGTGTTACTGAAGTCAAAGGGCATTGATTCATAAGGAAGAGGCTGTCAAGATAGACTACCATTCTATAGCCACAAACAAAGAGATGACCTTCTACTATGCAGAGAAACTTGGTAATGCATGTTGTGGTGATTGGCACAAACAGGAATTGAAATCACTGGATTTCCCATCATCCATTTGCACAGCAAGTGATATCACTGGTTTTCTGCCAAAACTATCTTTAAACAACAAAGCCAAGAAAGCGGACTAATTTCAGTCTCCATCTACACAGGAAGTGGCATTACTGGATTTACCATCATCTTTCTGCACAGAACGTGGCATCACTTGATTCTCCCATCATCCCTCTTGCAGGCAGTGATATCACTGGATATCACTCCTCCCACCTCCCAGGCCCTACTTAATGGCCATTGCGCCAATCTGCACACATTCTACCTGGTTCGCGACCAGTGCCAGAAACCCTGGTACTCCCTCCCTCTCGCTGCAACCGTCCAGAACCGCAACACCGGCCGCCGCTCCATGCACTGCTGCCTCGCTGCACCACACAACACAGAGGGAGCATTCTCCTGACTTTCTGCAAGTTTTCGTGCACTTACCTGCACTCAACACTCACCTCACCCACACCAGCAGCACCTTACTCTATCACACTCACACAGTCCTCCAACTATCCATACAACACTCTGCACTAGCATTCACACGCCTCAACACCTCATCACTCACCAGACATGGCATACAGATGTGGGACCTGCTGCTCGACAATGCCCCAGACCTACTTATCCACAAGGAAACCTGGCTGAAACCTGCATCGGAACCGGACATTGCAACAGCCTTTCCCCATCTACAAGTACGCCAGGCAAATTAGACTTCACAAACGTCCAAGCAGAATCAGCATCTACTACAAGAACATCATCCGCTGCACCACCTGCAGGGACATGCCATCCTCCAATGTGAAACACCAGTTGTTAAAGCTGCACATCACAGCCAAACTACACCCTAAGTGGCAATCACATCTACAGACCACCTGGACTAACCACCAACCCTACCAACACCATCATGGACTTCTTCGCACCACTTGTCCTCGATGCTAGGAGTTACATCCTACTCAGAGATATGAATTTAGTCTGGAAGACCACTCCGACCCCATCTCAAAAATAATCATCGAATCCATCGGACCCTGTGCCTTACTCACATTTTTACTTCTATAACCTCAAACTTGAAAATGATTTCTTGAAGTTCTGGAGAGGCCTGAAGACCTTCCTCTTCATTCAGTTCCACTTGTGAATAGACACTCACTTCTGTACTAGACTGTTGCCATGATTGAAGGTACTTTGTAATGTAAGTAGATCCAATAGCCGTAGATGTTCTTAAGTAGGTTTATTAATTAAAAGTTGGTAGAAAGGAAGGCCCCACCGGGAGCAGCATCCAGCTGCTCAGCCCCACTCATTCAAACTGACCACACATTCAAACCATGCACACACGAACATTCTAATCACATTACACACACAGGCTGAACAGCCGGAAAGGAGAAGACCAAAATATAACACATCTCCCTCCTTTAAAACAATGAACAAAAGAAAGCAAGATAAAATAAATACAGTATGCCCTGACGATGACAAGGTCAGGATTTCAAATAAGCAGTCAACACAATTATGAATGACTACAAATAAAAATGATGAAATAGCAATATAGCATAATATAGGAATTGTTGCACAAAACACGAAAGAGGAATAATATCCTCTCGCACAAAACCAATGCAAAATCACATAACTACCGAAGAGGAATAATATCCTCTCGCACAAAACCAATGCAAAATCACATAACTACCATCCCCCATCATAAACCAAAACTCAAAATATCACAATTCATACCAGTTGGCCAGACTGTCACGAAAAGCAATAAATAGGGAACCCAACTAAATAAAATGCACGGGTATATGACTTCCCAACGGCTCTCTGTATAAATGAACACCTCTAACTGAATAGAGCACTTATGTGGTTCAACAAACTAAATCATGTATAATGTGATGTATTCCTATAGGTTCTGTATCGATCCCCCTATTCCTGACCCTGGTTTGGTTAATAATTAACTAGCAGCCATCCCACGGTGCAAAAACCGTTATCTGATTAAGCCACACCACGGCACAGAAACGTGTTATCTGATTAGGTCATAACGCATGCCATCTAATTAGGCAAGCACTATTCCTCCAGCCCCTGATAAGGCATACGGAGTTCTCAAAACAAATCAAACCTATGACAACCTGGGAAAATCCCGACAGCCATTGTTTTGATTTCACCGAGAACTTCAGTAAAAGAATGTGCTAACGACCAGTTCGTATGACATCCTTATTGACGTATATATGTCCATCCTTACGTCAATCTCGGCACCTTACAGGTATAAATATTACCGACATTGCCTTAAGCAAACACACGCGGTGGTGACGAGATCGGAGCAGCAAGACTTGCCAAAGAGCCCAGCACAGAGCGAAGCCCACTGGCGCTGCCCCGCCTTCCTGACGCGCTGAGAAGGAGACGCTGCCTTTCTCCTGCCGAGAAATCCAGCTCCGGCGCTTCCAAGCAGCCCTTGCAGGCAGCTGGAATATCAAGACCAAAGACGAGAGATACCAGCCCTCAACCATTCTAGATCTCAGGTACAGAACTGAATAACCCCTTGCAGAGAATTCTTGAGTCAGTCACTTGGCAAAACAAACTTAACTTAAACTGCTACTTATCTACTCCCGCCCACGTATTAGGCTTAGGTCAGGTACACCGGGGTAGGCGTGGTTAGAAGCACCAGTTGAGTACGATTAGTCAAATGTATATATGTATGTATCTATTTTATCCATTTTAAATATCTTATGGCTTAGAAACCATATCAATGCTTTTACAGTATTATTTTATAATTCTGCTTTTACTGTATGCACTTTACTTAACCATAAGTATTGCAATAATATCGATTCATTTCTCTTGTACGAGAAAAGAGACTGATCAATAAATAACATCTTTTATTGAACACGCCCGTCTCTTCCTTTTCTCTACAATCTGGTGAAACTAGGAATGCACTGAACTGACTGAGTAAAATAAGTTGTCTTTTGTTTTCACACGACTCTAGAGATACACTCTTGATTAGGGGAGAGCAAAGTTGTCATGTTCTATGGTTGTCAGAAACTAAATCCCTTCTTGTCTATCCAGGGAGGTTAAACTCCTCCTTGCCTATTCGAGAAAGTTTCTAGTGAACTCTGAGCTAGCTGGCAAACCCAAAACTTTAAGTCTAATATCGTCAGTAGAAGACCTAGTTAACCTCGGCCCTAGGTCTATACTATTGAAGGTATTATTCCAATGCGCAGAGCCTATTGGGATAATAGGAACTACACTACATGGCGCCCAAACGTTTGGATAGGCAATAAAAATAACGCAAGACATTAGAGTAACTCAGTCGTGCTTTTTCACACAGAACCCCTTTTTTCCCATAATACTCCAAAGATGTCTGGAGTGGGTGAAAGGTCATATCCGCCAAACCTCGCAGGAGGAGACTCCTATGTATGGTTCTTGGTTTAGTCAACGTTGAAGGATACACTGTTCCAAAATATTGTGCATCTAATCTTTGTTTCCATAAGAAACCTGTTCTGCAAACAAACGGAATAACCTTCCTGTCGGTAAAATGGTAGACAGTGAAGAAGAAAGAGAGACAGCTAGAATAACAGCTGAACTCATAGCAGCTGATACTACTCTGCAGGAAAATGACCCGGATATAATACTCATCCCGGTCAACATAAGAAAATCTATAACTTTAAAACTTATAGAAAATGGACTGACACCGAGAGGTGGCACAGTCATATTCGTAATTGAGGCACACGAATATCGGCAGACAGAGGTATTCTATTCATGGATAAACTTTCCAGCAGCAAACGCTGTAACAAAGGACTTCCACTATTACAAAACAGAGGAACCTCCTAATGAGTACACTCCTTTCGAGGAGGTGGAAGTACCACTTAAATTCCAAGAGCACCTGCTCTTGTTTAATGGCGCCCTAAAACATAATAATCACATCACCAGTCTCGGTCCACTAGGTAGACCAGGAGCAACGTGGCCGGTCCTAGCCGGATACACACCACATCCAGACATTGAAGAAATGCCTGCACCAGAACTTTTAATACAGCTAAAACAACTAATCAAAATACATAGACAATTAGTCCAATATGTAATGCGGACTTCAACAGTCCAACCAGCAATTAAAATTCCACAGCTGACCCCTCATCAGGGGAACACAAATAAAATTACACCACAGAACATACAGTCCTGCCTAGGTAAAGTACCAGCTAAACGGGAACAAATTCCATTCTGGTTGGCACAAAAAATCACTCAAATAGAGGCGGTATTTCCAGACACCACTCCTCTTGAGAAACACAGGATTCTGACTATCTGTCTTCCAATGGGAATCGCACCACACGTGGAGGACTGTGACACTTGGGGTACAGTCTTTGCTTCCATTTACACAAAAACACATGGTGTACCATCCATGTCAGTAATACCAGATGTGCTAAAACAAATTCAAGATGAATACGGTCCAGAACCCGCTTTAACTCTTGGTATGAAATTACTGAAAGACTTCAAGCAGGTCTCGGCAATATTACTAGCCAACATAAAGGGAGAAGCAGCGAATGTGGCGATCCGCCAGAGGTTAAAAGAGACAAATATAGCAGACCAACCAGCTGAAATTGCCAGAATTATAGAAAAATCCTATGAGGAACTAGGTAGAGATAGTTTGGGTGGAATACCGGTAAGACCCCAACTAATTGAAAGTCCAGAAAAAGTATTTATTAAAAATAATTTAAACACTCAAAAAAAGAGCTGGGATGGAAACAAACAATCCAATCCTAAAGAAAAAAGATTCCAGTCCAGAGGAAGACCTCCTCGGCGGAGAGAAAGATCTCCGAACCAAGGACGCAGGTCTCCCCAAAGTGAGCCCTCTGGGAAAAAATACAACCTTAGAAATAGGGATAATATAAAGAAACCTGATAGATATCAAGATAATGATACACGTCCCTCTCAATCATTTCAGACTTCCTCGCAGAAATCGGAAAGAAGAGGACGATCAGAACACAGGGAAGAGCACGTCAAGTCCAAAGACAAGGAACCTGCTCATCCAAATAAAAAGTTACAATTTCCAAAAAAGAAGGTAGCCAGTATTAAAGTAATCAAAGATGCCGAGAATACTGAGGACACGGCTGAAAAACGGAGAATGGGCTCAGACAATGCTAGACAGCGCAGCAGAAGTGAGCATAGCTCGCAAAGTCCTTATGAATCATCTGGACACGAATGAATATATTCAAGTGGAAACTGCAGACACCAGAGTTAGCAAACCTCACAAAATATATGAAATAACATTACGTATAGAGGGGGATAAGACTAGAAAAATAAGGGGTTTATTTTGGGATAATCTCTCCAAGGGCTATGACATCCTTCTAGCTGAGAAAGACTGGCCACCCGAGTTTGTCAGGGAGTGCCCTCATGGCGAAGAAATAATTATGCCTGCCTTCTCAAATCATATTCCAATTCATAAAAAATATACACTTGCTAGAAAGTGGGCAGTAGCTCAAGCTCCTGCTTTATATAAAAATCATGTAGGATGGGATGAGGACTCTCCTCCTCACAAAATCCAGTTAAAATCACAACCTACTGCACAGAGGCAGTATCCAATTAAGCAAGAAGCTAAAAAACAGGTAAAAGAGATCCTAGATCAACTTGAATACCAGGGGGTGATTGAAACTTGCACCTCACAAATGAACAATCCTTTGTTTCCTGTCTCCAAACCAGACAATTCATATCGTCTTGTTTTGGACTACAGACACCTTAACTCATGTTGCAAAACTTTTGCAGTGCAAAACTCGCATAGTGCTGCACTAATGAATAACATAGTGCGCAAAAAATACAAAACAACATTAGACATCTCTAATGGATTCTTTTGTCAGAATATAGCACCAGAGAGCAGATATTTGACCGCGTTCTCAATAAATGGCGCTCAAAAAAACTTCTGTCGGTTACCCCAGGGGTTCAAGAACAGCCCAGGATTATTCTCAGCGAGAGTAACAGAGTTACTACAAACCTATGATGACGAGGCATTATCTTATATCGACGACATTTACCTAACAGATGATGATTTGGATACTCACTTGAAGAGAGTGAACACCATAATACTTGGGTTCGCAGCAGAGGGTTACAAATTCAACTTTAAAAAGTCTAGAATTGCCCATCTAACAGTCCTGTTTTTAGGATATGAATTATCAAGTGAAGGCAAAAGCCTGGCTGACAATTTCCTAGAGAAATGTGCTGTACTCCAAGCACCTAGAACACTAGAAAACCTACAATCAATTCTAGGCTAACTAAATTTCGGAAGAACATACATTGCAAATTACGCAGAAAGGGTCAAACCCCTTTATGATCTAATAAAACCAGATTTTAAAAGAATCAATTGGACTCAAAAACATACAGAAATTCTGAGATCCTTACAAACAGACATGTTAATTAATACAAAATTAGACGTGATAACACACGCAATCTTGTGATTCGAGTCATCCCAGGAAGATGCGGATTCACATACCTGACCTCTAATGAGGGAGAAAAGGTACCAATTGCATACAAATCACACTTGTACACAGAAGCTGAAAAGAAGTTCAGTATTAAAGAAAACATTGTTCATGCAGTTCAAACGGCTATAGCAAGAGAAAAAGACAAAGCTGACGGTAGACGTATCACAGTCAGAACAGCAGAATCAGCCTTTGAGGCATTAACAACCCCATGTAATTTACCAACAACAGCGTTGAATCCAGAATGGATACAATGGGTGAATTCAATTACAACGGACAAAGTAAAATACTACTTTAATCCAGAATTAAAGGAATTAAAATATCTAGAATATGAAATGACATACCCTCTGCCAATCGACATTCTGCCCTTACGACAGTACGCCTGTGTAATCTATACAGACGGCCATGCTCAACCACCAGGGTGGGGAGAACAAGCGTACAACCCCACATGTGAAATTACAAAAGAAGTGTGGCACGGAGGGAAACTGAGACCTCTGCTAATAAAAACACACTCAGTAGAAACTAATTCAGAAGAACAAACTGAAATAATAGCATTAAAAATGGCGCTAGATAATGCAGATCGCGAATTCCCGACACTTATTGTCCGATTCATATTACTGCGTCAAATCATATAACAACGATTTGCAGAAATGGATTCAAAACGGTTACAAAGATAACACAGGTGCAACAATAAAGCAAAAAAAGTGCTTTGGAAACAAATAGTTCTTTTGCAGAAAGAACTACCAAAAACTCACGTGATACACTCACTGAGTCATCAGCGTGATGGCGTTCACGTTGCAGGGAATTCATTGGCTGAGAAAGCCACAACGGTAGCAACTGAATCGGCTTCCGTAGTTAGAAAAAAGCGTGCAGTAAAATACATTGACGGTGAAACAGTGCTGGCGGTGAAAACGTCATCAAAAGGCGACTGCTCAGCGCTACCGATCAACTATCCACTCAATTATACATACATAATCGATGCAAACTCCGTTCCTTTTGCTCGAATCCCTGGAGTGGGGGATAGAGTAATTCCAAACACGGACAGGAGAGGCTTGTTAATAGCAGACGCACATATAGGTGAGGGTCTCAGACACCTCAAACTAAAAGATTCCCTGGAAGAATTACAATCAGTGTACTGGTGGCCAGGCATGAGCCTGCATCATCACATCTTTGTAAAGAACTGCCCAGACTGCAATAGAGATCGCAGTGGCGAGAGAAACTGTATATTACCATGGCGTTTCACTCCAGAATGGATCAACAATAAAAAATAATGCGTCCAATTAACATATAAAGACTAGTTTCCACTTGTAATGTAGACCCCAGCACTCGGCTGACGTCTGGACTGTTATAAAAAGATTTGCGAGTCTATAATGGCATATACGCTAGAAGCATGCTACGTTTGGCTAATGTTTTTTCCTCTTGCCCTAAAGCGTGTGGAAAAACATGGCCAAATGAGCATAGCATAGCGGGACTCTTCTCACTTCCTACCTGAGGGATACGGGATGGTGTAAAGAAAAAACCAAAGGCATAGAGCAATCTATAACAGCGAAGGTATTAGGTTCGGGAGCTGGGTGGGTCAAACATCTAATAAGTGTCCAACGTAGTCTAAACAACCTGCCAAGAAATTCTCTGAGGGGATTCAGTCCGTACGAATTATTGTTTGGGACTAGAATGATGATCTTAGATCTTGACAGTCAGACTTCAGTGGTTAAAGAAAAAAGCTTTGACATCAAAGATCGTTTGGCTATTTTGCAGGATTTAAACGAAACAAGGAAAGACCTGAGCAACATAAAGTTGAAACAACAGCCAACAACCACTGAAGAAAAACCACCTGTCCCAGCAAGACCTGTCTGGATTCCAAAAGTCGGGGATCTAGCCAGAGAAAAGATCGCGGTAAAGAACAGTTCCTGTCTTGTCTATCAACGGGACAAGATCAGTAGTACTACCGCCTCTTGCTGGTAAAAAGGAGAACAGAGTTGTATCCATCGACCTGGTAAAACCACAATCATGTGGCCGATAACAAACAGTAGGCCAAGTGGACTCCCGATAAGTAGTAGAACACCAAGGTTTGCTACAAATACAGAGGTTCAAACTAAGAGGCTAATCACATTCGAAATGCCTACAGAACATCAACAAGGACTGTGCAACAAAGCAATTGAACTTAAACCTCTAAAAACCCAAATAAAAACATTTAGTCGAGACACACCAACCTACATTGAAGTAACATATGACTATGCTGATGAAACAAAGGAAACTTCTAGAACAAAAACTAATCCAGAAGCAATTGGAACAATAGACAGAACAGCATCCGGCTACTTCATCAACTTCAATGATTCATCTGAAGATCTGAGTGAATCAAAGAAACAGACATCAACAAAAACTTTTAAAGATAAAGCTAAGGAACTTTTTCAACATCTGAAAGAAACCTATCTAATTTCTCCATGGATTGAATTTTGGGTGGCCTTAGGTGCATTTATCCTCATACTTTGGCTCATCATGGTACTATGTTTGGGACATTTCATTGAGGGAAAATATGCTAAAATGGACACAGCAAGCCAGAAAATCAACTTGGTCCTCAAACCACACACATCTTCACACGTCGAGAAAAGAGAACTTTCTTCAGTCAACTTCACAGCCAATCCTATACCCGGTGGGGTAGCATGGGACAATACTGATTATGAAATCTATGGTCCGGTTGAAATCCTGAAGTATCCACATCAAATTAAGATCTCATTGAGTGACTTTGTAAAACCAAGCTCATTTGCTGATGATTGGGACTTTGAAAGTATTAATGATATGATGTCTGACCTAGTGATGTCTGCTAAATTTACAAAACATGATTATTTGCAGGGTTCGTCTAATTATGATAAGATGTTCTGCTATAATCACTTTGGTAACCATTATCTGCATAAATCTGCACAACCTAGAAATGTTTTAAATTATAATCAATGGGAACACTGTGCAACCCCTCCAAAAGGTAGCTCAAGAACTTTTTATGACAAATATTCATATTTTTCAGGGTTCAACACAAGTAATGCAGAAACATTTTATTTCAAATTGTCAAACAAGACAGGTACGAAGACCATGCTTACAAACACTAAATAGATATATTCAGACTCATTTTTTGAGCAAATGAATACATTTGGTTTTGATTACTGGGACAAAAATGTTGAAGTAAAAAGTGTTTGGGGTACAAAAGAATGGCAAGTACAAGGTATGGAATCATTGTTTAGAGCCTGCATGATCCCGGAACAAATTATATTTTTGAATTACACTATTCAACAAACTACCTGTCTTGGGCTAGCCAAAATCAAAGATTTAAACAAACGGTCTATTCCAAAGCCAACAATGAACAGTAATAGCTCTATAGATGAGGATATAGACGTAAACCATGTATTAAGCCAAAACAGAACACATCCTGATTGGAAACAATGGTTGATCTGGCCCACAGATACTAATAACTGTCAAGACAGATTCCTGAACAAAATACAGGGGTTCACATTGACCAGGCCAGACCCTAGATATTCCCAAAGACAACACCCAGGGATAATTACCACGTACAGTGTGGGCAAGCTCTGCCTTCAATGGCTACAAACATCCACACTGGCAGAAATTAAGCAACACCTAACTTTACTTACTGATGGTGCTGACTTGCGTGATTCCATTATGGGACCGCGCAAACAGCGTCAAAAACGCTTCATAGCAGCCTCTATATATGCAGCTTATAACGAAGCCTGGAAAATAACTCAAATTGAGACAGCAGAGAGAATACGGGAAATTGACCGTATTAATTTGGAAAAATCACTTTCTGTAGTGGACAATGGGTTAATGACTCTGTCCTCCAGAATTTTTTCATTGGACAGCATTGTGTCTTCAGCAATCGACATAATATCGCAAGACTTACTGTTGTTACAACACGGTCAGTCCCAATTGCGTTCTATTATACAGCTTGGCTGGACGTTACAAAATCTGCGTTCAGGCTATGTGCCTTGGCGTTTAATCAACACAACGTCACTATTCAATATCTTTAACCTTACTAATAAACAAATCAGTATGGCACAGAAGGGTGCTGATTATACAATCCTGAGCATTGAGAAACTCGAGAGATTACCATTGACAATGTCAGAACGACCTGTCATTGAATGGATAATACATGGGATAATTAATATTCCAATATCTACTTTCAGGTTTCAATACTGCCAAAAATATATACAGGCTGGCATGTACGAAAAATTGGGAAAAGGGTACATTAAGTCAACATGGAACTTGCCCTATTCGCATGCATTTGTCAGTAATAAAGGCCAGAAAGTGTTTCTTAGTGGCAATAATTGTGCGATGTAACTAAGCGGTACACTTCTGTGTAATGGTATTAGTTTACATGGAGCCTGTGAAGGGTCTTCAAATAACCTTTCATGTCACCAGCTAGGCACACCTGCAACACAAATAGAACCATTCTTTAGGAGACTATCGAACGGGAGTTACATTCTAATAGTAGACCACAGATGTTGTAGTTTGCTGCCCGGAATACCTTATCTCATAACTACAACTGCGAAGGTCATGTGCTGTGAACGGGTATTGTTCCCCAGCGCCACGCCAGACAGGAAGGCAAGGTTATGACAAGGGAGACAAGGGAGCGGAGCGCACAGCGGTACAGAGCGGCTCGCGCGCTCGTGTATTATTTTAATTCCAGACTTGTTTTGCGAGGGCATTGGCCTCGGGGTGTTCCGTTTTTAAAAAACCCACTCACCTGCATTTTAATTTGTGCCCCCACCGCCGTTTGGCGGGCTTGGTTCCCGGGTGGTCGCCATCTTGGCCTGGGCAAGGGGAGGTACACTGACCAGCGCGTGACTGCGCATGCGCGGAGACAGGACGCCTACTTAATGCTCCTCCTCTAGCGTAGCGGGATCGCGTAGCGGGCGCGTCCTCGCGTGGCCGGAGTCGTGCCAGAGTCCTGCCCGTCTGCGCCCGTCCGCGACTGGACGTGGCTGGCTCTGGCTATTGACTATTTGATTATTACTCCTTCTTGGGTCCATCATGCGGACGTATACACGGGACTGCCTGTTTGCCATCGGTCAGGTAAGCCGCGGTTGTACCCTTCCACCGGTACACCCATTGCGTGGCCCATACCATTGCCCATGTAATGGGTGGGCTCTTGACTCTCCGCGTCCTCTCCCAGGGATTTTGCCCTCGGAGACCTGCCGTACTACCGACATTCCTACTACCCTGAAGATCTTGAACCTGAATGTGAGGTCTGTGTTGAAACACTACCAGAACATCTATGACCTCATTGAGGAGGAAGTTCCAGACTTATTTGCCATGACTGAAACGTGGCTACAGGATGCCGACACCGCTATCACTAATCTAGCCTGCCCACCCGGCTATTCTATGTACACCTTGAATAGGCGGTGTAGGGGTGGGGGTGTAGCCTTAGTGGTAAAATCCATCTATCCCTGTGTCTGGACTGCCCTAAGCATCTCTGGGTGTGAAAGTGCCTTGTTCAAGGTCTCTGTCAGCCCTGAGTTTACCCTGTCCGGGATGGTCGTCTATCGTCCACCCGGCAGTGATGTGGTGTTTAGAAAAGCTTTCCCCGATATTGTTGGCCCTCTGGTTGCAGACTGTGCCAACTTTTCTATCATGGGAGATTTAAATCTGCATTTCGACACCCTCTCTGGCTTGACAGTACGTTCCATCTCCTCTGACTTGGAGGCCTTTCAACTCCCTCAGATGGTTTCCCAGCCTACCCATTCAGGGGGGCATACTCTGGATCCCTTGTTCACTAATCTGCCGGGGATTCAAATTACCTCTGTTTCTCCGGTGGAGTGGACAGACCACTTCTTGGTATCCATTCTATGCCCTGTCTTTGCCACCCTTTCCATCTCTTCGGCTAGATGGGTTCAGAAGAGGGCTTGGAAAAAGCTTCGGTTAGAAGACTTCCATCGTCTTCTATTAGAGGAGCCGCTCGGCCCTTTGACGGATGTAGAAAAGGGGTATGACCTCTTCTGTTCTTGGATCACCAGGGCCTTGGACTCTCTGATACCTATTGTATCAACTAAAATCAATTCCAGAGAGTCGAGCCCCTGGTACGATGGCGCTCTTCGGGCCCTAAAGGGTGCCTGCAGACGGGCTGAGAGGGCCTGGAGGAAGACCTATGGGGCTGATCTAAAAGCCGCATACTCCAGGTCCGTCAAGCTCTACCATCGAGCTATCTGCCGAGCCCGTGCGGCTTTCTATGCCACTGAATTCCGGAACAGTTCTAATCTGTCGAAAGCCATCTTTAAGGCCGTTAAAGATCTTACGACGAAGCGGACTACCTCTACGACCGAAAGCTCTCTTTCCCACTGTGAATCCCTTGCATCCTACTTTCTAGGGAAGGTGCAAGCTATTTATCGGACATTCCCTGGTACAGGGCACAGTGAGGAAAGTACCAATGGGGTTCACCATCAGACTACTCTGCTTGTTTTCCCCCCCCTCACCTCGGACGGCTTTGACAAACTTGCATTGCAAGTTAAATCTGGATCTCCATCCGATCCAGTAAGGCCTGCTCTTTTTCGGGATCAGGCTTTTATGGGGCGTTCAGCTGTATGCTCCCTTGTCAACCTGTCCTTGGAAACGGGAGTTGTTCCAGCCAAGTGGAAACAAGCCGTGGTGTCCCCAATTATTAAAAAGCCCACCCTGGACCCGTCTAAGCCTGAAAGTTACCGCCCCATCTCGTTGCTACCCTGGCCAGCCAAGATTACTGAGGCCCACGTCAATCTGGCCCTGTCTGAGCATTTGGTACGGACCAATGCCCTCGATCCCACACAAAACGGATTCCGTGCTGGGCACAGTACGGAAACCGCGTTACTTGTGATGGTGGAACATCTCCGGGCAAGGTTGGATGCTGGTCAAACGGCGGCGCTTATTTTGTTAGACCTTAGCGCCGCCTTTGACACGGTGGACCACAGCATCCTCCTGCACCGGCTCGAGGAGACTGGTATTGGCGGTCAGGTGTTGCAATGGTTCCGCTCCTTTTTAGACGACCGCTCCTTCTGTGTTGCCATCCCTCCCTTCAAGTCCAATTACCAACCGCTGGCCATGGGGGTTCCGCAAGGGTCCTCGCTGAGTCCCACGTTGTTCAATCTCTACGTGAGACCGCTGGCTGATGTCGCTAGGCAGTGGGGCCTAACTTTGGTCTCATATGCCGACGACACACAGCTGGCGGTTACTCTCAGCGGGGACGCGGAAATTGCGGCCCCCAGGTTTCAGTCTGGACTGAAGGCGGTGGCTAGTTGGCTGACAGGCAACTGCCTTCAGCTTAATGCCACAAAGACGGAGGTGATGGTCGTCGGTAAGGGAGTGGAGCTGTGGGGCGACCAATGGTGGCCTTCAGAGCTGGGACCCACTCCGATTCCGGTGTCGGAGGTGAAAAACCTGGGGGTATGGCTGGATGCCGGCCTCTCCTTTGTAGGGCACACACAAAAAACTGCGGCCTGTTGTTTTGGACTCCTAAGGGGCTTGAGACCAGTTCTCAAGTTCTTTGATGCCCCAACCAGGCAACTGGTGATCCAGGCTACTGTCATCTCTCGCCTGGATTATGCCAGCTCTCTCCTGGCTGGGGCTAACCAGGCCGAACTAACCCGTTTGCAACGGGTTCAGAATGCCGCGGCGAGAGCGATTGTTGGCCTGCCCAGATTCAGTTCTGTGGCAGGTGTCCTTCGCTCTTTACATTGGCTTCCGGTTAGGAAGCGCATTCTCTTTAAGATTTTGTGTCTTGCTTTTAAGATCCTGAGAGGTATCGGCCCGGAAATCCTGTCGAGCTGCCTTTCCTTTTATGTCCCCACCCGCAGCCTCCGTTCCCAGGGTTTGGCCCTTGCGGTGGTCCCCAGATTCAGGCTCAGTCGAATGGGAGGCCGTTCGTTTAGGGTCATGGCTGCGTCAGCATGGAACTCCCTCCCTGTTGAAATCCGTCTGATGGAGGACCTTTTGACTTTCCGGAGGGCGATAAAAACTTTTTTGTTTTAGTTGTGTTGATTTTATTCCCTGTTGTGTTATGTTCTGCCTTGTCTTTGCGCCGGGACGCTCCTTGGCTGGAGTATCTGTGCGCATAATAAATCACCCTAACATAACATAACACGCCAGACAGGGAGGCAAGGTTATGGCCCAAATTGAAAATTGCTATGTATGATCTCCAAGTTGCAAGGACAACGGCAGAGATTCATTCATTGTTATCAACTAATTCCCCCATACATTTCGCAGAAATCCTGAACGAAATCTTAAATATTTCTGATACCAATGGAGTCTCAAATGTATTTAAGACAGTGTTTTCGGGGGCTTTAACACCATTCAAAAGCCATTCTGGGTATTTTTCCAGACTTCGTCCACTCCATCTTTGGCGGACTTCCTCTCCTTTTGGGACTAGTGGCAGGAATCCTATTTTTGATCCTGTTATTTCGTTTTGGCAAACCGTGTCACAGACAAAACACCTGCGACAAGGGAAGAAACAATCCTAGCCATTGGATACCGGGACCGGATATCTAAAATACTGGGACTATCCCGGCTTAGAGACCTAAACATGACTTGGTTTCTATCATTTCGACCAATGTGGCAACGATGTGTTTTACCTGTATTAAGGTGCATGCTGTGCGGAGAAGAATGCGTGTTGGACACCTGTCTGACACTACAATCGGATGTGCCAATGGACGCAGAAACCTTGTTGGGTCCGGTAACGGCTCATGCATTGTGCTGTCCCCAGCGGCTACCAATCCTGATGACGGCATTCGTGGAGACTTCACCACTACGATTGAGGGGTAGTGAAGTTCAAGATGAAAGCAGCATCGATCAGGTACGACCTTCTGTCAGCAATGCTAATCAAAACATCAATGGAGGCAATCATGCTCATGAATGCATGGTGACATCCTTTTCCGAGTTAGTGGAACATTCACAGGAAGCTGTTGACAGCTTTTTCGACAGTCTAAATGATATGATGTTCTCACCAGAGCAGAAATAATGACTTTTGAGCAAGCTGGCACACGGCGTTCCCAACACCCTGAATTTGGCCTTCAACTTTGATAATAAAGTATCATGAACAATTTTTCTCCAGTTTATGGACAGCGGAACACAATTTTTTCAGCGGCCCCAAAATATTTTTGCAATTTTTCGGGACACTTATCTTCTGCTTAAGGTTGAAACTATTCTTAGAGAACTAAATTTCTATTTTTAGGAAACTTTAGAGACATTAGCTGCCCTCTGGCATGTTCATAAATATTTTATTTTGTGATGAAATGGTCTCGCACTTTTTCTTCTGTATTAAGAGCCATTTCATGTGTAATTCTCATATTTGATTAATAATAATGTATGGATATGCGTGATTAATTTAGCATTATTCTACTGCTTGAGTGCATATAGTACATATGATTATTTTTTTCTCGTATATTACATAATTTCAAAATGCATATGAATGTATTTTGGGGTGGTACGGTATACACATACACTACTGTATATTTACTATGCCTAGATTTGTAAATATGGACATAGTCTGCGTGGAGTGGGTGTGATGTATTCCTATAGGTTCTGTATCGATCCCCCTATTCCTGACCCTGGTTTGGTTAATAATTAACTAGCAGCCATCCCACGGTGCAAAAACCGTTATCTGATTAAGCCACACCACGGCACAGAAACGTGTTATCTGATTAGGTCATAACGCATGCCATCTAATTAGGCAAGCACTATTCCTCCAGCCCCTGATAAGGCATACGGAGTTCTCAAAACAAATCAAACCTATGACAACCTGGGAAAATCCCGACAGCCATTGTTTTGATTTCACCGAGAACTTCAGTAAAAGAATGTGCTAACGACCAGTTCGTATGACATCCTTATTGACGTATATATGTCCATCCTTACGTCAATCTCGGCACCTTACAGGTATAAATATTACCGACATTGCCTTAAGCAAACACACGCGGTGGTGACGAGATCGGAGCAGCGAGACTTGCCGAAGAGCCCAGCACAGAGCGAAGCCCACTGGCGCTGCCCCGCCTTCCTGACGCGCTGAGAAGGAGACGCTGCCTTTCTCCTGCCGAGAAATCCAGCTCCGGCGCTTCCAAGCAGCCCTTGCAGGCAGCTGGAATATCAAGACCAAAGACGAGAGATACCAGCCCTCAACCATTCTAGATCTCAGGTACAGAACTGAATAACCCCTTGCAGAGAATTCTTGAGTCAGTCACTTGGCAAAACAAACTTAACTTAAACTGCTACTTATCTACTCCCGCCCACGTATTAGGCTTAGGTCAGGTACACCGGGGTAGGCGTGGTTAGAAGCACCAGTTGAGTACGATTAGTCAAATGTATATATGTATGTATCTATTTTATCCATTTTAAATATCTTATGGCTTAGAAACCATATCAATGCTTTTACAGTATTATTTTATAATTCTGCTTTTACTGTATGCACTTTACTTAACCATAAGTATTGCAATAATATCGATTCATTTCTCTTGTACGAGAAAAGAGACTGATCAATAAATAACATCTTTTATTGAACACGCCCGTCTCTTCCTTTTCTCTACAATCTGGTGAAACTAAGAATGCACTGAACTGACTGAGTAAAATAAGTTGTCTTTTGTTTTCACACGACTCTAGAGATACACTCTTGATTAGGGGAGAGCAAAGTTGTCATGTTCTATGGTTGTCAGAAACTAAATCCCTTCTTGTCTATCCAGGGAGGTTAAACTCCTCCTTGCCTATTCGAGAAAGTTTCTAGTGAACTCTGAGCTAGCTGGCAAACCCAAAACTTTAAGTCTAATATCGTCAGTAGAAGACCTAGTTAACCTCGGCCCTAGGTCTATACTATTGAAGGTATTATTCCAATGCGCAGAGCCTATTGGGATAATAGGAACTACACTACAATAAAACTGAGCATTAACAGAACTGAGGACTCTGCAGCCCCATATAATTCAACCTGAAACAGATGGAGCGCCTCAAACAATGAGCACCTATGTGGCTCCGCAAAATATACATATTAAAATCCAAACTGGAGAACTAATCTTCAGAAAATTCACACTAGAATTGAACACCTCAAAACGTTTTGAGGCTCGGTCTAACTCTGAAATTCCGACGGCCTCGATAATAAATCAGCAAGTTAAAACAAATAGGGCACACAAAGTCCAACGCTCGAAACATACCTTTAAAAAGGATGTCTTCAGTAGGCTGTCAGATGTAACATGACACCAGTGGGGCATCAAAAGCGTTACTTGACTTTTTAAGCTTTTTTTTACAGTTAATTGGCAATCATCTTTGTAGTTCCATGTTTCATGTTCCAAATGTAGTTCCTGCATGCGTAGTTCTTTCTCCCTTGTCGCCATTGTTGCAATGATTGAAGGTACTTTGTAATGTAAGTAGATCCAATAGCCGTAGATGTTCTTAAGTAGGTTTATTAATTAAAAGTTGGTAGAAAGGAAGGCCCCACCGGGAGCAGCATCCAGCTGCTCAGCCCCACTCATTCAAACTGACCACACATTCAAACCATGCACACACGAACATTCTAATGACATCCCACACACAGGCTGAGCAGCAGAAAAGGAGAAGACCAGAATATAACATAGACCCACCCAGGCTTCTCAGCAGACTTGGGTGCAAAAAATAGTCTCAGTCCAGGCATACCATGATGTCATCCAAAACCATAGCATATCAGCTTCTGACTTTGGTAAGATTTCACCCCATCTCAGTGGCAGTTTGGCGTACTACTGTCACTTTTTATTGGGACTTATCACTATTTCCTATGACTGTACCAAGCCTTACCCCTACTTCCTATGACTGCACCTAGCCTTACCCTACTTCCTATGACTGCACCTAGCCTTACCCCTACTTCCTATGACTGCACCTAGCCTTACCCCTACTTCCTATGACTGCACCAAGCCTTACCCCTACTTCCTATGACTGCACCTAGCCTTGCCCCTACTTCCTATGGCTGCACCTAGCCTTGCCCCTACTTCCTATGACTGCAATCCCCTTGCCTTCCACCTACAATTGCACTGAGGCTGCCCATAGCTGCTTTGTAGATTTAACAATTAGAAATGCCCCCAGTGGTATCATTACTCAGCAGTGCGGTTGCTGCTTGGGTCACCCTTCCTTTTGGATGTTAAACATTTGCTCTTCCTTTGTATAGAGTCTACAACCTCCATAGAAACGTCATGCTATAGTAGTCAGCTCTGTGCTGGTTACGGCAGCTCCCTGCAGTGAGAACGGTCGGCCACACCTGGACCAGTCACTGTGATTCACAAGTTCCTCCAATGAAGTTGTCTGATACCGAGAGAAGAACATGATTTTACATTACCAGACCTCCAAACTGAGTGTGTGTGATAGAAGATAAAACACAAAACGTATGGCTCAGCTGTAACCTTGGTGTATGGTGCAGCTTGTGTATTTGATTTGAAAAACCTATTTCTTGGCAGTTCTGTGCGCTTTATAGAATGCATTCCCTAGCTCGGGCTGGGAATCAAGCCAAATCCTGGAATTTCGAGATTTACTGTTCACAGTTCTGGACCACGGTGGGTTCCAGAGCAGACCAGAAATCGCTACCATCAAGGGTGATGCTACCCACAAGGGAAATGAATACAGTTTAGACAATCCAATGGCCTAGAGGTAGAATATTATTCCCTAATGTAATCAGCAGTAAAACAGTGTCTAATTGAAGTATGCAGTATTCTTAATTTCTGTGTATTTGCCGTCCCTTCTGGTGATGAAAATGCAAATTAGCTTTCTACTTCAAAAAAAATCATTTGTAGAAAGGGTTAAACAAAGATTACAATTAAAATCTGATGTGAGGAAAAGGAGATGGCAATCCACCATCAAACAAAAACGAACATATCAGAAACGGGGAGTAGCAGCAGAGGTGTGTGGTTTAATAAATGATACAAAACCACTCTGGCTAGTTGTATGTGTGCTGATCGGCTCTGGCCTGATGGTCTTCGTTGAAACATCATGACCAAACAGGGCATTTGGCACATGGAAACTATTCTAGGAAGTTGCCTTAACTGTCTTTTTCTCCCTTCTTAAATAGGTATGACCTTCTAGAACATAATACAGCTTTGGCTTATGTCAAATGTTTCTCCTTGTAGAAGGTCTGACACCTGTCTTTTCAGCTACTCTTTGAAAGTTACTTTTGAAACCACTTAAGGGATCTTTAGCTTCTGGCTGGCATTGAGCATCACTGCTCTTGTCTGGGGGATTAGAGGATGGTAACTTCCTAATTGATGTAATTCAATTGAAAAGGACTGCTCACACGTGCTTTGGCATCTGCATCCTGAAGTGTTGAACAGTCACCAGGGATCTTTTCATACTACCTGTGCCTCTACAGATTAATCTTTAGACTTCTGCTTACAATTATTTGTAAATTTAGAACCAAATTGCTTCATATTAACAAGTTGTGCTCGATGTTTCACCACAGATAGATCTCACATTAGCGCAATTTGTTATCAAGGCATAAAATCACTTTCAGAAAATCCATAAGTACAGTAATTTAGAAGATCCCCCAGACAAGGGAGGCTTTCTAGATTTCCAAACGGTAGATCCTAGTACTATGGTAACTAAACATGATACTTTAATTTAATCCCATTATTGACTTCTTATCCTATATCTTTGACTTGCCTTTATTTGTAATTTCTTGTGTTGTGTCTATAAGTCTTCACTGTACTAATGCCAATGCATTCTGTTGGAAAATTGCAACCCGTTGCTGGTGCACCCGATACCTTGCTTTTCCAGAGATTCATCATTTTATGCCATGCACAAGTTATATTTGCGTTACAGTACTACCATCACTTAATTGAATCACAAGCCATACAATAGTCCGCACATAGAACCTTTTTTTCTGTTAAGGACTTTTGAATGTGCTTGGGGAGGTCAGACCTGAATTTTCTGGCCTCTATATGTTTACAGAGCTGTGACAGACTTCTATCTGTGACAGGATATTGATAAAAGGTGAACATCTTCCTAGTGGAATTTAGACCATCCAGATACATAGTGTGCAGAAGATCACTTCATGTTCATAACTTTGCTCTCTGGTGCTCCCCTGTGCCCTACCTTTCAGAGACTTGAAGTGCCTTATTAAATTCTAGAGGCTTGAAGGTGAACCTCTTCTGCTGAGCATAGAGCCGGATACCTTACTCCGATCCCCTGGTATGCCTAGCTGCCTTCAAAGTCTTCCATGACACTCCCTTCTGCCTGCCATTGAGATGCCCAACACTGCCCAACACTGCCCAACACTGCTTGTCATTGATACAGTGGTGTAGGGAGCCAGTGGTTGTCCCATAATGTGGTCTTCTACTCAACACTTCTTTTATAAGGGTGGACAATCTGATATCAGTTTTTACTGAGCAGCGGGGAGGAGGGCATTACAGAAATCTGAGTTGGGACGGAAGCCTCAGGAAAAAAATCTATTCAAAACTGTTTGCTGATTTATGCTTCAGTGTGGTAGCTTAATTTCTACTGGTAGGATGCACATTAGGACTAAAGGTAAGTAATGTGGTGGATTGGTGAATTGAAGTTTTCTTTTTCGTGTCCCTATGCGAGCATTGGAATACAAGCATTGGTATGATTTTTTTGTTGTTATTTTATGGTTTGTGTTGGCATCACCCAGAGATCTTGGCCAAGTTTCTCAAAATACTGGAGGAACATGCTAATGCTGTGGCTTTTGGGGACATCAAGATCTGGTGGCAATCAGATAAGCAAGCTTTATGAAACTAAGCTGGCATTTTAGGTCTCTATATTGGTCAGGAGCAAAACTATTTGTGAGAAGGTTTTGAGGGCCCTATTGTCGGTCCAGGAGTGGAGTAGAGCTTGCTGGCTCACAACAGAGTCTGATGGTTGATGTTTTAAGCTTGTGCATTGTAGACTCCTCATGAAAGCATATGTTGCTCAGTGATTATTATACAAGGTAGATTCAGATAACTTCCTAGTCTGCCTCATGTACTTCAATCACAACTTTGTTGGTATTGATGGGCATTATATTTCAAGTATTTTAGTCTGAAATACCAATCCTTAATGACATCTTGGTCTGCCTCAGAGAAAAGAAAAATTAGCTGAAACTCAGATTTCTGTAATTAGCTTGGTGTGCTGGCATAGTGAGGAATGGTCTTGCAGTGAAAATTGCCTGCCCCTTTGTGACTCCTGTGTTGGTTGGTGATTCTTCGAAAATGGCCACAGATGGAAAAGGTTCTCAACAAGTGAGGAACAGGCAGAAATCTGAAAATATACTGTCTGGGAGGTATTCATAAGCAAACTGGATGAGGAGTTGGATTCAAGGTAACTGATAACTGCTCATCTTTAGTCACTGGTTAGTTCATGCACTCGATATATCATCATTAACAACTGACACTCCTCTTTGCATTCATGCATCCATCCACTGACTCACTCTTGCGTTGGGTAAAGAGGATGTAGCCTTACGGCTAGATCATGTCGACCTCGTAGGTGAGGAGCTGGGTTCGAGTCTCAGCAACGACGCTCAACATCCTGTGATTCTGGGCAAATTAAGTATTCTTCCTGTGCTTAACAAAAATTAATGTGTCTGTCTGTAAGAAAACTGGTGCTCATGTAAAGCGCTATGATACCGGATATCTTCCGGTCAAGTTTGCACTATATTATACTCTCATTTTTTTTTTTAACCTATCCACATTTAAACACACCCAAAACCTCAACACAAGCTTATTCAAGATAAATGAGAAAAATAAAAGAAAAATAAATAAATAAATACATGCTACTTTCTCAATGGTACCCTTCTAATAAAAAATGAAATTAAACAAAGCAGGAGCTGCCTGTGTTGTAGTGATGTTGTATATAGTGTATCGTTGTTTTAAAGTGCGAACATGGCTGCCACATTTTGAGGCAATATGTTAGGCATTTTAAAACGATAAGCAGTGTTACACTATGGACATACCATTCCAAGATGGCAGCCCACTTTAGCAGCAGGAACCACGCTATATGTGATCTATTCCATATGAAAGAAGCACCAAGCAAGTTGCCCAGTAGTCACAGACGTGCGCTCTGAAATAAATTGCTAAAATTAAGGAAAGAAAAAAATGCACCTATAAAAAGAGAAAGGGGAAAACTATAGGACTGACCAATCAACTGTGGCACATAAGTGCTCTCTTTTTCAGGAACAGGTGCACACATGATCAGATAGAAGGTTGTTACATATAGGGCAATGGAGCCAATGGCTTAAGTGGGCAAACCCATTGCCCTTTTCTGAATTCTGGAAGAAAATGAGAATGGCATTCGAACAGGTCAGTGGTAGAAGAGGATTAAGTCAAAACCTCTCTGTATGTGTATGCATATGTGAATTTCTTTTGGATTTGTTTTTGTTACAAGAGACTGGCAGACATCTAAATATTGCAGTTCCTCCAAAGAGTGTCTAGTAAAGATTATCACAGTGCAAATCTTCTAACCCTATGGTTTGTCATTGGGCTTATTCAACATAACACTTCCCCCTGCCTATTAAGGTAGTTAGCGAGATTCTGTGTTCCAAAATGCCTGTTTACTAACTTTAACCGGTTGAAAGAACTATCCACTATTAAGGCATATTGGTGTTAATATGCGCTTTCATAGTAAACAGTGCAGGCCTATTGCCTTTCTCGTAACTTTTCATAACAGACCCAACATATGGCATATGACTTTTCTCAAGAACTAATCAGGATGATATCCTTTTAAAGTGGCTTGTCGCCATAACCAACCCGGGTCTGGCATATTGAGCCTTAGATTTCCCACATGACGACCATCAGGCATGCAGTAGAATTAACAATAAATAAAAAATTGCAGCTGGCAAAACAATATAGAACTTCTTCTTACAGGGTTTAACAAGGATTATCACAGCAAACATCTTCTGCCCCAGAGGTGTGACAGTGGGAGTTGCTGACACCGAAATCCTTGCCTACTACAGTAATCTGCGAGATTCCATGCTAGGAAAATTCCTTCGTTCTGCCTGTCGCGCAGTGTAATAACCATCCATCCTTATAGGGCTGTTGGTTTTAACAAATGATTTTCAAAACAAATAAGCAAGTCCTACTTTCTTTGTCTTAATGTTTCATAATAAACATATTAGACATATGGCATGGAACATCACGTTTCCTACTGGACCAATCAGATCTGTAGCCTTTAGCCCTGATCATTGAATTAGGAACAGAACCACTTCAGTTCTGTTATATAAGCACAAGTGTTCACCCAAGGCAAAAAACGAAACCCAAGCAATCTTTTTATCAGTAGAAGCACAATTAAATACTGTACTCAAGGTATCAACGTGTGGGAGGAGCCAAGGTCCATCCCTCAGTAGGGCTTATGAATGCTCATTTTATGTGGATCATATAAGGTCTTGAGATGGATACCTTGGCAGGCCAGACTTAAAAACATAATTGTACATGTTGCACCCCGTTCTTATTGTTATCATGAATGTATACTGTAACACATAACGAAGTGTGGATATAGATGTGCAGTGAATCGGGAAAGCAGTGAGGGTGGGAGTTGCGGCTCTTGGAGCATGGAAGTGGCAGCTTCTGGAGCATGCAGATTTCGCCTCCTTGAGCATGGAAGTGGCAGCTCCTGGAGCATGCAGATTGCGCCTCTTGGAGCATGCAAGTTGCGGCTCCTAGAGCATGCAAGTTGCGGCTCCTGGAGCATGCAAGTTGCGGCTCCTGGAGCATGCAAGATGCGACACCTGGAGCATGCAAGTTGCGGCTCCTGGAGCATGCAAGTTGCGGCTCCTGGAGCATGTAAGTTGCGGATCCTGGAGCATGCAAGTTGCGGCTCCTGGAGCATGCAAGTTGCGGCTCCTGGAGCATGCAAGTTGCGGCTCCTGGAGCATGCAAGTTGCGGCTCCTGGAGCAGCAAGTTGCGGCTCCTGGAGCAGCAAGTTGCGGCTCCTGGAGCATGCAAGTAGCGGCTCCTGGAGCATGAAGGTAGCGGCTCCTGGAGCATGCAGTAGCGGCTCCTGGAGCATGCAGGTAGCGGCTCCTGGAGCATGCAGGTAGCAGCTCCTGGAGCATGCAGGTAGCGGCTCCTGGAGCATGCAGGTAGCGGCTCCTTGAGCATGCAGGTAGCGGCTCCTTGAGCATGCAAGTAGCGGCTCCTGGAGCATGCAGGCAGCGGCTCCTGGAGCATGCAAGTAGCGGCTCCTGGAGCATGCAAGTAGCGGCTCCTGGAGCATGCAAGTAGCGGCTCCTGGAGCATGCAAGTAGCAGCTACTGGAGCATGCAAGTAGCGGCTCCTGGAGCATGCAAGTAGCGGCTCCTGGAGCATGCAAATAGCGGCTCCTGTAGCATGCAAATAGCGGCTCCTGGAGCATGCACGTTGTGGCTCCTGGCGCATGCACGTTGTGGCTCCTGGAGCGTGCAAGTTGCGGCTCCTGGAAATGCAAGTTGGGGCATCGTGGAGGATGCAAGTTGGAGTTCCTAGAGAATGTGAGTTGTGGCTCGTGGAGGATGGAAGTTATGGCTCCTGGATGACGCAGGTTGCGGCTCATTCAGGTTAGGTGTTGCAGCTTGTGCAGATTAGCATTGCGGCTCGTGCAGATTATGATTGCGGCTCGTGCAGATTATGAGTTGCGGCTCATGGAGGATATGAGTAGCCACTCATTGAGGGTGAGAGTTGCGGCTCATTTAAGGTTTGAATTGTGGCAGACCAAAAAGCATGAGCGAGCGAGTGAATGAATGTGAGATATGGTGGGTTTAGTTGGATCATGGTTGTTCTTATGTTTTAGATGTAGTACCTCAACTTGAATCTGCAGAGTACATTTGCCTACCATTAACCAGGGCACTGAATTTATGTGGCAATGTAGGACCAACTTATTCGTGATTAACTGATGCGTCAAGAAAAGGCAATTTATGCAGGTTACTGTGGCATATTATGGGGAGTATATTTTTACTAATTTGTTATTTTAACCCACATTAATAGTGTCTGTGCAATTATTTATTCTCATTGGTACCAGTTTAACACCTGAATGCAGGAATGCACAACAGAAAGCTGGGCAGTTGAGCTTTAGAAAAATCTGCCTCTGTGCAAGTTTGATCTGTTGGTGCTAGAAACATTTATTGGTTGAAATTGGAAAATTATGCAGAAAATGGTGAATTATTTGGGTAGTGAGATGAACACATATGTAAGGGGGGTCCATGCGCCCCCCCTCCCAATTAATCTTTCTTTAGCCCCAGGGAGTTGGTGGTCCCCGGAGCTTATACAGGCCATGTACGGGGCTGTGCACCCCCTCCTTTTTTAAATAAATAAATGCCCCCGGGACCTGGCCTACCAGGGGGCTGTAATCCAAACAAGCGCAGAAGCCCACGCTTGGTTTTAAAAACTTTTTGCAGCAGATTTGCAGCTCTGCGCATTTCGTGACAGAAAGTTTTTTTTTCATAGTGATTTTTGTTCCCGTCAGGAGAACTGGAGACCCCACCACCACACCTAGGGGGTCAAGGTATTCCTACCATGACCCCTTTTCTTTTAGTTAAATGTTTTTGTGGAACTCGGCTGAAGCAAAGTCCCGAGATTGCTGCCAACAGTTCCTGGTTGGAGTGTTGGCAGCCATTCAGATCTCACCTTGAGATCTGTGCTTATCGTCGTCCCAGACATCCTGATTTACTTTCCCTTAAATTTCTCAAGAACTACTGAACGGATTTACACCGGATAACTGAAAGTGTCATCTGCGAGCCAAAACCTACATTCCTGTCAAATTTGGTTTAATTCCATCTAGTGGTGCGGGCTGTAATCGTGTTCAAAGCTACTATGGGAATTAACATGGGACCCCCACCCCCATTTTCTCGCCCCTGCGTGATGGAGCACTCCAAAACTTTCCATGCACAACAAGACTAATTATGACACTTTTTATGAACAGTTTTGTGAAGATTCGTCAAATGGCGCCTAAAATTTAGGCAGATGAAAAAACACTTTTTTAAAATAGAAACATCCTAACTATAATTACGTAGTGGCGACTGCCCGTAGGTAATCTATATTAGGTGAAATAAAATAAAAGGTTAAAGTTGCATTGTAGTTGGGTGAATATGTCAGTGACATTAACCTTTATGAGAGAAAAAAACATGTGCTAAGTTATATTGTTAGCAGAGCCACTTGGCCCCCCTCCTAGATCCTCATTAGGCTCTGGGGACACTATCCTCCAGGGCCATGTATATATTAAATGGGGTAAGTGGTGCGCACAGTCCCTCTCTCTAAGCCTATTATGACCCATCCCCAGGGTCCATCTTTATAATAGGTGGGTGTCCCGTTCTGACTCCAACAGGAGTGAGATGGCCCAAGGGAGAAAAGCTCACTGAGCCAATCTGAAAGATCTATTAAAAAGATTGGCGCTCCTGCGAGACTCTCGAGCTTTTTGTGCACCTAACCATCCAGATACACCAATATTTTTTAAACTTTCATTTTTCAAAAACTATCAAATGGATTTACAAAAATTAGAAAGAGCACAATCCACGGACCATGACCTAGCTTCCTGCCAAATTTGATGTAATTACGTTCTTGTGATAGCGCTTCCTAAAGAAGTGTATGGAAAATTAATGGGGATTTTTCAATTTTGGGACCCCACTTTTTTCTCAGCCTGCTTGACGGTTCCCTCCACACAACCCCCTGAGCGAGGAAGATGGAAAAAAATACAAGACAACACAGCCAGACAGCCACAGAACCTCTCCACCCCTACGCATCACAACAACCTGAAAACCCTCAGCCCTTCCCATCACCTATCCCCCCCAACCTTTCAGCCAACACCACCAAAATCTTTAAGTACAAAATACTCAAGCAACACCCTGAAACACTCAGTGCAGACCTCTATCACAAAACCTCCATAGGGAAAACAAAAACAGATCTCATTTTTTTACACTACACATCAGGCCAGAGTTAGCAAGAACCTAGCATGCCACAGTCGAGATACTAATGCTACCAACACGCAGGCAGGGTATTCCCAGACGCGGGTCCCTTGCTCACTTTTGCCACTGGATTCAAGCTAGCCTGGCTGATGAGGGGTGTTACCACGAAACTGGTCCCACAATGCTTATTTCCAGTCCAGGGAAGACCTAGCATGGCAGTTCGGGCTGGACTGTACCCATGAAAAACAGGGTAAAGACTGATTTGCATATGGCTGGGTCTGAACTATGGTGGCGAAGTGAGCTGAAGAACGATGATTGATTCAAGCCAGATCTGTGACTGGGGGTGAGTGTCTGAAAAGTTTCAGCGCTCCGTCCATCATCTTCTTGTGTTAGCTGTGTACGCCCTAAGTTGGCAGGGTATGCCCAGACGTGGGTCCCTTGCTCACTTTCCCACTGGATTCAAGCTAGCCTGGCTGATGAGGGGTGTTACCCCAAAACCGCTCCCACAATGCTTGTTTCCTGTCCAGGGAAGACCTGACATGGCAGTTCGGGCTGGACTGTACCCATGAGGAACAGGGTCAAGACTGATTTGCATATGGCTGGGTTTGAACTGGGGTGGCGAAGTGAGCTAAAGAACGATGATGGATTCATCCCAGATCTGTGACTGGGGGTGAGTGTCTGAAAAGTTTCACCGCTCCGTCGATCATCTCTATGTGTTTGCTTTTTTTTTTTTAACCAACATCCCCCAATGCCAAAAATTGCTGATCTCCAACTCACCCGCCTTCAAAGGCAACTCCACCAGAACAGTATACAGAAATGGCAAAGTCATGGTCCAAGCCAACGACTTCAACCTGCACCAATTTGAACACATCATCCCTAAGCTATGTAGTTCCATTCCTAATCCCCACTTTCACTACACCGCCCCTCCCTGAACTCAACGCAAAGTATACCACTCTCAAAACCTACCAGAAGCTCAACCTCACTGTACACCTCAGTTCTACACTTCACCCTTTCGTCAGGTGCCCCCACACACCTTATCCCTCTCCCACCCCACCCCACCCCCTCCCTCAAGACACCTCTTCCTATTATTCCCCCTCACCTCACACAACACACTAACCCTGTACTACCCACCTCGATGACCCCAACATACGCCTAACCTCCACCCAAATGACAGGCAAAAAAGCTCAAGGACACACTCTACACACACTCAACACAACCCGGTCTATGGAAGACACTTGGGTCATCATACCCGCAGTCCAACCACCCCACAACTCACCAGCCCCAAGCAACACCTACAAACTAACTTGCTCCTTTATTCCCCCTCTCTCTCCACGATGAACTTAGTGTCAACGGCTGAATTAACCGAACGACTGACACGTGTAGAAAAACAACTGGATCACTCTTGTCACCATACCCTAAGCCCAATATATCCATAAATGAAAGCCTAACCCGTCTTCAAACCCAAATTGACATAATCACTCAGGGCATAAAAGAAAACTCTTATCAACTCCAAAACCTCTTCTATCCCCACCCCAACCCTCGCAACTCCCCTTCCACAAAAACATCAATGAACCCTCTCAGCTACCCAAATCCCAACTGCACAACTGATGCACCACCACTCTCAACAACCAACATCACAGGCTGAAAAGAGTGACCCCAAAGATGTCTTTGAGAGAGGCAATGAACCTTTCCAAAAACCTACGACCTTAGGACAGCCCATACTCCCTCCCCCCACCTCTAACATCCAGGTGATCACCAGAATTGGCAGAGACATCAACTCATCTAGGATTATACACCACCATCGCAATACACCGCCCCCAAAATCACACCACCAGCTGCAAGGTGAACTGCATGCTAGTAAACTATAGATCAGCAATCAAGCATGCAACAGAGTTGGCAGATGCTTTACTGAACAATGACATTGACATTGTGTTTGTCACCGAAACCTGGCTCAATAAATCATCCTATTTGATCCTTGACCTCTTAGCCCCCCCCTTGCCCCCCTCCCCCCCCACGCTCCTCCCCCCCCCCCCCAGCATCTCTGTCATCAAAAAGGGCAAATAAGATCATCCAGGCGGTGCCAGTACCTCACACAAAACCATTGTAGGCCAAGGGTGAGTTAAGCACACAGCAGTGGAACTTCAAAACTGAGTGAGCCTGTAGGTGCACTCCAGTGACACAGGTTCAAAGAAACATGTTCTCTCCTACTGCTCACTACACGAGATGCTGCCACCACTGCACTCGTGCTGCTTAAGTCCCGGTGAATGAATAGCCTTCCACCACTATGAGGGCTCCATTCCAATAAGACCGTAGTCTCTGAGACAGGCCTGTGTCATGGCACACATGCATGATAGATATTTACTAACACTGGTCACCTCCTTGAATGCATAATTATCTGCAAGTGGCTGTTGCTGTAATCTTTTTTCTGATGGGATGGGCCAAAAAGCATTGAAAAGGAACTAAGTTGTTTATCCCGACAACCCAAAGTTTTGATCTCGCCTGTAGTAACCTGACTGTAAATGAAAGAATAAAAAAAACTGTGCTAGAATCTAATGACATTAAGGACCTATGATCATAGCTTATGTTCAGCATCAAGCTAGTAGGGCACGCTTGAGAAATGTCCTCGAAGCATTACATTTCTAGGAGCTGGTTCGTATGTACTGATAAGGAGAGAGATAATTGTAAGAACTCCCAGGGAAATGTTCAATCTGTCATAGAGAGGTAAGCTCATAGCACCATCTGCACAAAGCATGGCATAGAACAGATAACTACGTGTAAAACAGCTATCGTAAAATGTACTTCATCTGAATGAATGAATGAAATTTGATTTGTATAGCGCTTAGCTACCCTGAGGCATCCTAGCGCTGTGCAACACTTAGTATTTAGCCATTGTAAATGGCAGAAAAGGGCGCTTTGGAGCAATTTTATGTCTCCCAGCAGGCTTGGCTGCAGAGTGTTTGATCACCGTGTTACTGAACTGCAAACGACATGATCAAAGCATTCTCTGCCAAACTCCCTGATCACAAACTGTGTTGTCCTTACAGACGCTAAATCAATGCAACGTTTAAACAAATTGCCCCTAGGTACAAATTGGAAAAAACACATCAAAGGACACATAAAATACCAGTGAAACAGAAACCCTAATAAGCACATTCCTTTAAATAGGCACAACCCTAACAAAGAATGCAGCAATCTGGTTGTCACATAAATAATACATTAGGTTATTATTTTATTTTAAATATGAAAATACTAGCAAATACATCACTAGCACAAATCAGTTCGTACAATGAAATACAGAAGAAGAGCACTAATAAATACTTTTTGACTTAGAATTCAAACTACTACATTACCTCTCAAGTCTAACCTAGACACAGGAAAGCCATAACCTAAGAATATGAGGAAACCTCCCAGACAGAGGCTTAAAGCACTTACAGTAAGACAGTCAATACTGCGAGAGGAAATTAAAAAGATCTCGAAACTAAACACCTAATGAGCTGGACCTACATTTGGAAAAATAGGACAAACACATTCCCGATTACGGAAATTCTAAATTAAATACGAACAACGGACCAAACCTCAGATGTTAACAATTTGCAGACAAGATCAACAAACAACACTTGACTCTCAAATAAGTAAAAGTTTTTTAACAAAGGTAGCATAATAAAAGATCCGGTGGTCTAAATGAGCTTAACTAGATGAAAGAATGTAAAAGTCTTTAATCAGATTTAGAAAATAGGCACTACTTACCACATTGTGAAGAAGCTCTCCACGCTGCTATATGAGAGCGTCATCCCGCAGGTACCTGTGGCTAGAGTGTGGGTAGCACAATAGATTAGCCCTTATGGTGCTTGTTTATATATAAAATGACAGACGTTGTTCAGGAAGAAAAACTGTTTATTTCTCACAAGTAGTTTTTTCAACCAGGGCGCTCTCTGTACTCTATTGCAAATGGCTTCCCTAACACTTACAGCAGAGGTCTTCAAACTTTTTTATTCCCCCCTAATTAAAATGTTCTGAGGTCGGGCCCCCCTCCAAAACTATATGGCAAGGATTGGGGGAGCGGGAGGGACATGGCGGTGTGCGGGGCTTTTGAGATGATTTCAGAAATACTTTTTCTATAGCTTATGAACCGCACTAAATTTGAGACTTATAAAACAGCAAATGCATCAAACAAAAACAGATATTATCCCCCAAAAAACTGCTCCCCATAATTGGGGTATTGTAAACTCCCCCTCACAGTCTTTGACCTCAATGCACCTACACCTGCTGCACTAATGATAACTGCAGTCCTGAGTAGCAGGCTATCTCCTCTTCATCTTTTACCTCTTCCCCACCATGACGAATCATCACCTCGGTCCTAATGCTTGCAAGGAAAATAGGCTCAGATGCCCCTTTTTAGGTTGAGCATTCAAGACCATCTATTTTATACTTTAGTATATACTTATAAGTGTATGTACTTTGTGGGCTCTGGAGATCAGCCCTAGGAATTGTCTGCTTCGGCTTAGGGACTTTTTTCTGTTCATCTGCCTCTAATTAACTGGCTTGATAGAAAACGACCGGTAGAGGTCAGTAAAATACCAGAATTGCCTTCTGCTGTGGGTTCTTTCTTTTTTATATTTTTCTGGAAACTGCCTCTATATAACTTTCTTGATAGAAAACGACCAGTACAGGTCAGTAAAATACCAGAATCACTTTAGCATTCTTCAGATTCCAGTCCATAGAAACGGTCTTCCACGAGCACCCGTAGATGACAATATATTTTTAAAATCTTGTTTTTTCAGTAATATGAGCACCAAAGGCCCTGATTTTATATTAAAAACAGAGCTTTGGACTATACCATTTCCATCTGAAAGGCAATTTTTATCTCCGTGTGTTTCCGGACCTGCCGTGCCAGGCAGTTTGGTGCTTACTTAACCTCCATGTTAAAGAACAGTAGATGTTTCAGCACCCAGGCTAATGTGCTGCATAGCTAAATACATACGAGGTCTCAAAGGCAAGACCGATTGCATTGCAAATGCTTGTTTAAAGGTCGACAGCCATAACTAGGATTCAGTGGCCCAGCAAACAAACATCGCTGCACTTCCAGGCCATCTTCATTTAAATGTACTTGCAGAGGCATCTGCATCCCCACCCCCTGGGAACCTATCCTCGCGCCTCACAGTTGAAGACCTCTGACTTAGAGGAAGACATCGGCCCCTGGACTACTTCTTGAGGGAGGGACATGTGCCCGTTTTGTTGGGTTTCTCAAGCGACCTTCTTCTGGGTGGCCACGTGCAGCAGGCTCACCAATGAATTAGAACCACTTCTTTATCATTTTAAGGTCCTCAAGAAACATTTTCAAGCCACAAGCACTGTTATAAAAAAAATCTGCTCAACCTCTTTTTTTTTAAGGTCGTTCTTGTTAAGGATAAGCCGGTTGCTGAGATTATGGTTGATATTATTTAATACTTTGTTGTTTCAGTCCTGTACCTGTGTGCCATTCATTGAGGTGTGGTGTGGAGTGCAAAAAAACGATGGATTTAGGCCCAGATCTCTGTACTGGGGTGAATGTATGACATTGTTCTGCATTCTGTCCATCAATTGTTGTTTTTGCATTCATTGAGGCCTGACAACCTGCTCTTAACTCAAACCTGGTGACTTTAGTCGGGAATCCAGCAGAATATATTCACCTACTATTTGTAGGTCTCACCTACAGACAGTGCAAGCTATGAATGAATAAAGCCATTTATAAAGCTCACAGCTCCTCCGAGGAGTGTCTTGACGCTAAGCTGTCTGGCTACAAAATCCCTACTGTGGGCTTAAAGTTTACTATTTCTTCCCATTCATTGGCTTCATTTTAACATTTGGCTTTCTTGGGCCCATCATGTCCATCATGTGTCTCCATGTGTCTCCATCATCTGCTTCCAGTGCCTCTTGTTTCACCTTGGAGCTTAGCCTCCTCACTTTAGTTTTGCTTGGCTGACTTGCATCCTTCCACTGCTCACTTGTAGAGAGCGCCTTTTTTCTTTATGGTTAAGCACTCCATGAGAATGCATATTTTTTCCAGCTCCCTCCCCTCCTCGTGTGCTTTTCCTCTGCTCCTTATTCTGTGTCATTCTCTCCCTCTTTTGCTTCACCCAACCCCAATGCTCCATGTTGCTCTCTCCCTCCAGGGCTGCTCTCCCTGCAGAGCAGCGCTGCCCCCATGCTCTTTGTTTTTGTCTCCCTTCTGCACTTACCCTGTAGATCACCATCACCTCTGTGCTCAGTGTTACTTCCTCTGCTCGGTCCTCTTTCTCTTGAAAATCACCCCTCCCCCACCCTCTGTGGTTCTCTCTCCTGCACCTCTCCCTTTGCTCCACTTTACATGCTTCCTTGTGTGCTTCCACCAGAGACCCCACACTCCTGCCCTCCATGCTCCACTCTCCATAATGTACTTCCAGTACCTAATTTGAGCCGGCGTTTACAGGTGGGGCCACCGGCACTGATTTTTAAGAAGCAGCACTTATTTTTCCTGAACAAACTTTGAAACAGAGCGTGGTAGAGAAAAGCACATGAGAGAATGAAGGAGCAAGAGAAACATTGGAAAACCGTAACTGGGGGTTAATGTAGATTTGGAAAATAACCTGCAACAGGAAGAGAAAGAGGAAGAGAGTGTCTGGTGGTGATCTATAGAGACATGAGGTGGAATCAAGACTACACAGCCTTGGTATCTGGCACCCCTTCCTTGGGTAGTGCCTTCTGTGGGCTTCTAAACATAAATACATGCCCAGGCACGTATACGTTTACAATTAAGAACTGTGTACTTCTCCCTGCTCTCCCCAAGCTCTGTGCTGCTTTCTCCCTTATGCACTTCCCCTGCCCTATGTTCTTTCTCCCTCGTGGGCTTCTCCCATGCTCCTTGTTGCCAATGCTTGATTAAACAGATGCTTAAAGCTCTCCGTCAAGTCAATTTAAATGTGTAGGGAGAGGAATGACCTAGACTTCCATCATTGCAGAAGATGGGGAAACAGTGAAGAAGTTTCAGGACACATCCAAACAGAAGTAGAAGTAGGACTTGTTACATTAAAACCAAAAATACTGAGTGGGAGGGTAAAAGGCACGAGATGTCTCTGCACTACCTTCTGCACCCGTTTATAACTCGTTAGAGGAATCCAATACTGACACAGCACCAAAGGAAATGTTACTTATTATATATATCGGAGGTGACCCCCTTGCATGAGACCTACTGAAATAATGACCGTATATGAACGGTTGACCATGGGCTGGAAGTGTAAGCATGCAGCCAGGAACCTTGTAGAATAGAGTAACAGATGTTCTACTCACTGTACCAAATATGAAGCCATACGTAGACCACATCATACAAGTAAATATTTTTCACTTGTAACACTCAGTCACCAGTCACGACCTACACACCTTGTATAATTACAGCCTACGTTTTGTATGTATATTGGCCAGCATATCTGATTCACTGCAGAAACTAAAGTTTTGAAAAAAGTGAAAAATATTTTGAAAAATTGAATAACTAAAGACTTATGTATTCCTTTATTTGTGGTCAGTGTATAATTATTGCATATAATTATTGCAAATATCCTCCATGGGACACTATGACAACATGTATGTATTAAGTACTCTAAAGCTTCTCAGCATCACCTTCTTCCTATACCATGTCCCCTGAGCAGTGCCTCAGACATCACCTTCGAGGCATGTATCCATTCAGGGCAGCCTACCATCAGATCAGCCCCCTCGAACATGAAGCCCTTCCTTCCTCAGTCTGTATTCTGGCACAGTAGTACAAGCCATGGTCCTTGTCCATGTAGATGAGGGAACGCTCTTGTCAGCGATATCTGACCTATGATTCTAGCCCCATTCAAAGAATCGTCCATGACACTGGCTGTCTCCCAGATAACATTACATTTAAAATGTGTTGCGTTATCTGCAAGGCTGTGTTCAGTGCCAAGGGAGATTATCCAGAAGTACAAGCCCCCTCAAGCAACAGATCAGTGGTCAGGCTTATAATTGCTAAATGCAGAAAGGAAACGACTTGCACAGTCGTTCGTCAATCCGAACCCTAACAATGCGGTACACCATCACCCTCCCCTTCCCCGTTTTATCCATGCTTCGCTTCAGCAGGCTGATCAAAACCCCATCTTTTACACCACCTTTCATCAACTTCCTAATTCTCTCAGTGCTTGCTGAGCAAGCCCTTGATAAACCTCAGCCACTGGTAACCCTGACACTATCAGATTTTAGGTTTTGCCTGCAGCGCTTGCACTGTGCTAGAGAAATCGATTGTTTTTAACTTTAACTTAAAAGGGACTTACATCTTGCCTCCTCTCTTTCCTAGCTTCTCATTGGTTCCTGTGTGTGACACTTACATTTCCTCCATTTCTATTGTCTGTAACAATTTAGTAATGCTTCTCCCTCGTCTGTATCTCTTATCAGTTTCCCGCTGCCAAAATACTGTTAACATCCACTATAGAACTATATTTTTATACATTTTTGCCTTTTACTATTGCAGCATATTTATATAACAATTTATCATCCGAAGAGATTACTGTGGTTTGCATAGAATCATAGGATGTTGCACGGTGCCACCAAGCCTCGAACTGGGATCCCCAGCTCTTGATTAAGCAGCTCTCGCCACTGTGCCACATCCACTCCTGTGTTATGTCAGGGAGCTCTTTACTTCCTTCAGAGGATTGATGAAAACTGCTCTTTATTTATTACATAGGCGTAACTGATGCATTACCAATGCTTGTTTAAAATTTCTCGAAGGCAGGGTTTACTCGGTCTCCCTACAGGAGTGAATTGGAGGTGTTTCCATGTGGGTACACTGGGGAAAAGAGGTGTGAACACCCATAGACCTGCTGGTTTATGGGTATTCACCGTCCCTTTGCAGACAGTTTCCTAGTCTGAAAAAGAGCATAGATGTTCTGTGGGTAATGGATTATTAAATCAGTTTGCTCTGTCTGAGTTTGCAGGTTTGGTCCCCTGAATTGGTGGGCTTGTAAGGAAAGGGATTTCTCCACAGGTAAAAATGTTTTGTCTGTGGAGAAAACAAGAACAGTTAGTAAATGTAAATGTGCTCTATTTTAAAATGGGCACCTGTTAGGGTAAGATGAGTTGAACAAGCATTGGCATAGCCAATAGGTCTCGCCTTTGGGGCCTTATAAGTATTCAGTTATGCACCACAGTATCCTTTCTGCAACAGCATCAACTGTTGCATGGCTAAAGACTTATAAGGTCCCAAACGCGAGACCTATCTGCTATGCCAATGCTTGTTAATACTGTGATTTTTGTAAGCTTCCTCCAAAAGAACAAACACTAGGAAAATGTAAACTCTTACAGACCAATCAGTTTGCTAATTTCTGATTATAAAATAGTAACAATGTTGGCAAATACATTGAGCCAGGTAGTGGGTTTGTTGATAAATCAGGACCAAAACGGTTTTATAGCAGGAATATGGTTGTCTACTAACACACATTTAGTTGAAGCTCTAGATTTTCTTAACACCAAACATATTCCAGCTCACATTTGTATCTCAGATGCCGAAAAAGCTTTTGATTTGTTTAATTGTCAGTCTGCCCCGGTCAACGCTGGCTGTGTTTTTAAGGGCACATTATGGATTGTACGAGGGGTATGTGTCTGCCAAGATCTGACTCTGCCCCAGTCAACGCTGCGATGTGAGGAAGAACTGTGAATGACGGGGGTGCGGCTTTAACACCAAGCTAAGACGCAACTTTAGATAATATCTGCGTTTGCAGGATAAAAGCATACACTTAAAAGGAGACCACCAAACTCGTTGTCTGCGGCTATTAATAAGCAAACGTGAAACCATAGTGATGCCCTAACATAACACTGAGACAGAGTAGACTTCCACTAACAGGCAACACTACAACCAAAAAGTTGTTTTAGTGTGCATAGGAAGCACACGATAAGAAGTACAACAAAAAAGTTGTTTTAGTGTGCGTAGGAAGCATACGATAAGAAGTATAGTTTTCACGTGGTACTTTCTAAACATGACACATTTGACTGAAAAGCAATATAACACATTAATAACTCTAACATCACTATACGTGTGCGAATAATTGCTGTTTGTTAAGGGATTAGGCTGCTTTATTAACGTTTGCACAATACTTGAGGTATATTGTGTGCAGTAATACAAATAGGGAAATGAGAGGCCCGTAAATAAGTTGCAGTTGGCAGTAGGGCACCAGTGCTAAGAGCAAAGTAAATGTGCGCCCTCCTCAGTAAAACCGTTACATACTGACTTATGTTTGACGATAAATATTACTAGTTGCTACAATCGCAATGTATATTTTTACCTGTAAAGCATGCTATTGGCACAGGCTGTATGTAACTCTAAAAGATAGCGCTGCCGTCGTATTCAAAGCACATTAGTCACTGACTCATGAAGGATGATTACACGGAGCAGTCCTGCCCGCAGATGCTAACTATTGTTATAAAAGTACAGTGCTGGCCTTTCAAGAATGACGGTACTCCTATGTTTTCCTGTTTTTCCATTTCCTCCTCGCACCGAACCCTAGTGCCGAGAACAGAGAGAGAGCTGCGCCGTCCCTAGTAAAAATGTAATGCGCTGACTCGTGTGTGATATAAAATTTAGTAGTGAATACTATATTGCGCAATGAGGAGCAGCGAGAGCCTGTCTGGTAAATACAATCGCAATGTATATTTTTATCTAAAAGATAGCGCTGCCGTCGTATTCAAAGCACATTACTCACTGACTCGTGAAGGATGATTACACGGAGCAGTCCTGGCCGCAGATGCTAACTATTATTATAAAAGTACAGTGCTGGCCTTTCAAGTTCAACGGTACTCCTCTGTATCCTCACTTCGAACTTTCACCCTGCCCTAGTGCTGACACCAAAAACGCACGCATTAGAAAGCGCATTAAAAAGTATAAAGTCCGAGAAATGCCCTGCTTTCGAAAACAAAACCAAAGTCTAACACGAAAACGCACGCATTACAAAGCGCGTTAAAAATTACAAAGTGCAAGAAATGCCGTTCTGCTATCGAAAATAAAAGCAAAGTCTAACACGAAAACGCACGCATTAGAAAGCGAATTAAAAATTACAAAGTCCAAGAAATGCCCTGCTATCGAAAATAAAAGCAAAGTCTAACACGAAAACGCCTGCATTCGAAAGCGCATAAAATATTATAAAGTCTGAGAAATGCCCTGCTATGGAAAATAAAAGCAAAGTGTAACACGAAAATGCACGCATTACAAAGGGCATTAAAAATTACAAAGTCTGAGATATGCCAAAGTCCGAGAAATGCCCTGCCAACGAAAATAAAAGCAAAGTCTAACACGAAAACGCATGCATTACAAAGGACCAATGCTATTGGAAAGAGGGTCTGCTTTACAATAGATGACCAATTAAAGACAACGAGAAACACGAGAGACGGCCTGCGGCGTCAAAGTGAAAGTACGAGGAGAAATGCGACACGGCGGGCAGGGGAGGGGGCGGAGCGGGGAGAGCGGCATGAGGGTGTGAAGCAGCAGGGGCCTGAGACGAGGCCGCCTTGCCTTTGATGTGGTAATGCGAGGCAAGCGGCTGGTGGCATTGTGCACGCGCTTTCACGTGCACTGGAAGAAATCGCCTGGGAATCGCCTGATCTCGGTAAGCTCTGTTTAAGCCGCAATATATCGAGCTCCCGCTCAATGCGCATGCGCATTGAGATAGGTCGCTCGACCTAAAAACAATTGAAAAGTGCACGTGCGAGGTGCATCTAGGCGCTAGTGCACAATGGTAGCATGCAGAGCAAGGGATCGACTAGGAGAATAGAATGGTGTTGATGGTTAATTAAAACCTAGTGGTTGACGGCTGGAGTTGTTGGGTCACAAGAGAGTACTATATACCTCCCTAGTGCACCAGGCGGACCAGGACTGGGCGATGCAGACAGGAGCACGTAGAAGCCAGGGCTCTGCCAGTAAGGAGTCATTATTTGTTTCTTAGATATGGGGGCCATTCCCATGGCACCAGCCTCCATAGAAACAGACAAGGGCACTCACTCAAGATTAATCCAGCCTTCTACTTTGAACCAGAGCAGCTTCCTCACACGTTGTTGCGCTTTCTTCAGCCTTCACCTCTGTGTACATTTTTACATATGCCAGGACTTTGGGGATGCTGTGACTTTTGCAGCTTCTCAAGAGCTGGTGGAATTATTATTTGTGAATTGAAACTTTTAGGAAAATGCCTCAAATGTTGCAGTAACAGTACAGGCACACCTTCCCTTATTCCATTCCCTGTTTTCTAACACCTCTTGAAAGATAAATGTGTGCAACAAACACTTCCGCTACGAGCAGGAATTCCCATTTACATGCAGCTGGTTACATTTAAAAACTGTAGTTTACTTTTAAAAGAACATCTCCTCATCCAGACTCGCTCACAGACAACACAACCGCCCACACCTTTCCACTGCCCTTGTCTTCCTCCTTTGGCGCACTCCATCTGCCTACCCCCTCTCTTCTGACTGAACGCCATGGCAAAGTGGCTCATTTTCACACAGACTTTCTGGTCTTTATTATCTGTGTTGTGTGTTTACTTTTCGCCGGTTTTAGCCAGCCCTCTTCATTTATAGGTCTGCTGTTGTGTCACTCACATTTTTCTTCTGCCCACTACAGCAAAAAGCACGATTCAGCGAATCAGTACTCCTGTAATTGGCTAACTTCACTGTGGGTGATGGCACTTTCTGATGGAGCACATCCAGACACAAAACAGTTCCATATGTGCCAGTGACCACTATAGTAGTGTGTCCGTCTTGACAAAATATGTTTTGCTTTTGTTCATTTTCTTTTCTTTTTTACGTTTAGGGACCATCAACTTACCAACCTTAACGCGTTCCAAAATCCAAGATAAAATAAATATTGACAGATCCAAATTCTGGTAGCCAATGTCAGATCTACTGGCTTAGCCTATGCTACTTTTCTGTTTATTCCACTTTTAAGCCTGTTTCAAACTGGAATTGGTTCCAGATTTGAATGTCTGAGGCACAGGAAGACAGTGATATTTTGTCAGCAGTGTATACTTTGGTTAATCAGGGAAGCCAGGGGGGGTAATGTGGTTTCCTGGTCCCGTTCTTGCCAGCTTACCCACCGTACAAAAGCTCTTTATTGACAAAGGATATGGTCTGTGGCTTGAGATCTTTTGAAGTCAGTTGATGGCCTCTGTCTGTCTGTCTCAGCGAAGAGCTGCCATTGTTGAGCTCTCGCTCTTTCTGTAAAACAGTCAGGTAGTCTGAAGTCTGGGGGTGGCCTTCTATGCAGCCGGGATAATTTCAAAAACCTAAGGAAACAGTTACTTATATTTTGATGCACACCCTTCACTTAAAGCACAAATACAAACTTGAAGTTTTGCAAATTGAATGGACCTTTTTTTCAATGACACTTGGGCAAGCAAAAAGAAATCAGTTTGTCTTCCTTACTCCATAGGCGCTTCGTACTACTTGTGTGGCCTACAAGATTAAGAGACCGAGGCAGGAGCGCCTGGATGTAGAATATTCAGAGCATGACTGGAAGGAAATCCTAGAGTATCACAAATCCTCTCTCAGAGAAGTACGCTTAGAGAACACCTATTTCAAAATCCTCCTGTGACGACGCGCTGTCCTTAGAAGACCCAACGGACCAGTATTTTCCTCATTGTTCTCCCTCTTCCTTCCAGCACGTACCTGAAGACGCCTGTCTCTTTAATTCCTGCAACCTGTCAGGTCATGTGACTCCGTCACGTGACCCCGAGGGCTACAAGACGGAAGACGCTGGAGGACGGGGTCTTTCACTAGAACCGCCTCGTGGAGCCAGGAAAGAGGAGCCGCTCGTGAGGACCTTTGAAGTGAGCCCGTGGAGCAACGCAGCATTTGCAGAACCCGAGGAAGAGAAGAAAGCCGCCGCCGAGGAGAAGGACCCGGCCGAGACCACCGAACGAGGAACAGAAGGGCAGCCAGACCCTACCTGGCAACGCGGAACCTCCCGCCACGGCCTAGGAGGGACGTGGCTGGACAAGGTACAGGGACACCTGGGGCTCGTACTGAGGTCTGGGGGGAATGCGCTCGAGGGCGGGGGTATGACGGGAGAGAGCTCCTAGTCCAGAAAGCCAACCAGCCGATGCGCGTGAAAAAGCGCTTGCGAACACATGTGGAGGAGTGGTGACATCCCCTAGCACTACCCTTGCTCTCGCGACACTGTTTAGGAAGGAGAAACCCTTCCTTACCACCTTTTCTTCTTTCTTTTCTTTTCCATGGTCCCGTCCACTAAACACGGGGAGTAACCAGCCACAAGAGCCACTCATCAGTGTCCTTACCACACGGACCGAGAAGAAGCAGGGAAACGGACTACAACTCCCAGAAAACCTTGGCTTGACGGACTAGAGTTCCAGGCTCCCATAATCCCGTGTTTCAAGTCCCGAACTCTAAAGAACCCCCCCTAAAGAAACCCCGGTGTTGAGATACTTGTTAATAAAACTGAATTTACTGAAGAACACACCCTAGTTCTCCTGGTCTGCTTCTCTGCCACGCAACACCTCCATAATTGGCATTGGTCTCCTCTGCATACTACGGCATTGGCGTACAGCACAGAAGCCCACACATCTAGAATGGCTTGCTGAACTTTATCGATTAGCTACAAGTGAACGTAGGGTCTACAAGGTTCAAGATCAAATCCAGGTATTCAATGAGATTTGGGGTCCATTTTTTTCTTTTTGTTATTCTTTTGGGGTCCATTTTTGAACCTATGTAAACTCTACTTATCTTTCTTGTATGTGGGGTATAGTACTCTTGTCCGTGCAATTGTGATGGCGATTGGTGTGTTTCCATTTATGATTTGAATCTGGGAAAATGAGGCTGGTGACTAAAATCGTGTGTTTGTGAGTTGTGTGTCATATGTGAGCAAAGGTTACCTTAAGCATTGCTTAAACTGTATTTGTAAAACGAAAAGGCTCCTTTGTCCTTTTTTGGATTTTATTTTCTATTTTCATTCATACTTTCTAAAGTTCTTTTGTGGCTCCTTGGTATCTGATTTAGTACTATATTGATGTTGGATTGGTGTACTTCGCATTACAGTTCTTTTCATGTATAATGAAAATTTCAATAACAAAAATGTATACCAAAAAATAGACAACCTCGTGTATGCATGTTTGGGATAGTTTAAATTTATAGTAGGAAGCCTTGAGTTTGGTCTATGAGGTCACGCGGGTGCGCTGATTGCGTCGCTGCTTACTTGTAAGTGCGCTTAGGCATGTCAATGATGCTGAAGAGGTGTAAGGTATGAAGTACCGAAAAATATATGATCCCCTCCCAACAATAATCATTACATTACCAAGTCCCTTATCATTACAAATAAGCAGTCGGTCGGCAGTGTAGAAGGTTCAAGCGTTTATTAGACAAACACAAACTCTGCCAGAGGAGCTCCTTGCGACCTGACCCAAAAGGTCCGCCAAGAAGACTGCTGGCACATTGTCAGCACATCACATATATACAATTGCGTTGGCACCGGCATGGCCTAACATGGAAAAATACAAATTGGTACAAGCTAGTACAGTAATAGGAAAGCCCATATAAGGCACACAAAGAGCTCCTGATTTCGCTCAGGCAGCAAGGTCAGACGGGTGACTCCCTTCTGTCTTCTCAGAGACAAACCACCCTGCACCCCTCCCGGAATGTGCTTATCGGCCCTTCCTCGGCTAACTACGACCTTGCCGAGCCTACCGAGCTGAAACAGCAGTTTCTGCAACAGTTGGTTTCTTTCCCAGGAGCAGGGCCTTTAGAGCTAAGGGAGAATAAGGTCTGTGCATGTACGATATTAAAGAGGGCCATAATATGGTATTCATATAGCGTAACGTGGCATGAAGCTAAGTGAAAGAAAATACCGTAAATACTAATTATGCATGTCTACAGTGTGAGTTTAGTGACACCATGCTAATCCTAACATATCGATTATCAATACTACGTGATCAGGAATCGATTCTGGTACCTCAAACCCTCCTTTTAGCGTGGTGGCGCTAAATGATAACAGACATCTACTCCTCAAATATTTCTTCATCGATGATCATCATACCATGTACCTCTTTCTGCAGCATTTGGGCTTTAACAGCGATAGGGGATGGAACACACAGAGTGGTGATACGGGAAGCACAGTAAGAACAGCAGGCTGGACCACAGTGCATCAAGACACAGCATGTGAAAATGATGGCAGCAGCTCCTCCTAAAATTAACATTACCTTCCATCCCCATGTGGCCAGAAGTCCCCAAAACCAACCTGACAATGACCAAGACCCATTGTCAACATGCATTTCGGAAGCAATGCGATGCAGTTTCTGGATGGCTAGATGGACGGAGGGGGCGGAGTCAGGAATATATACACAACAAGAACTGCCGATGACGCGGCAGGCCCCACCCCGATCAGCTAAGATAACGTCTAGAACCATTCGATTTTGAAGCGCTACAAGGCGAGTAGCCTGAATTTCCACCGTTAGGTTAGTTAAAATATCAGTAGTGATATTAATGACATTCTCCACTATTCTAGACAGTCTCCTAATTTCCCTACTATTGAAAATGGGCCCCCAAAAGGGTACTAGACCCTTGCTGAAATCTGTAAATTGCTGCAATGAAGTATCTGTCTGATCAACTTCAGTCATATCGAGCTGTCTACGTGCTCTGTGTAAGAGTGAACTACGGGAATGGCTCGAGGTCACCTCGGTGAAGCTTGCTATCGGTGTGCTTGTGATTGGAGCGGCTGGGTTCCCATGATACGACCGCATCGGGTATAACTGATGCGTTTTATGATAGTTGGAGGGAGCCAAATAAACAGGGGGAAACAGAAAGGACAGATAACAGCGTCCCCCCCAGTTTCGTGGTAGCCAAGTGTATGCATGTTCCCCGCACACGAAGTACACATTGTGGGGAGTAATCAAAGGAGGGCTAATACGTTTTCGCAGTCGATAGGTATAATTGCAGATGCTATTCCCCATTTGTACCTTACCTATCCCTTGCACACAAAATCCTGCAGAAACATTCAAAATAGGAATGGGGACAGTGCGGTCTCTGGTAACATTTCGTTCGATGAAAATCTGAAAGTATTGAGTGGCATTAAAGTCTTTAAAATCATACAGTTCATCTTTTAACCAAGTTTTGTTCATTACCGCTAAATACAGCTGTATACATCCTTGTGGGTCAATTATCACCTTATCCCCATGTCCTGTTCTATTATAAGCATAGTGCGTTCGAACATAATCAAGAATAATATTGTGCTCATTGACATCTAGATCCCTGAAATGCTCACTCCCATGCCGGTATATCGCCAGAAACAGTTTGTACCATGCTTCACAACTACCTAGATAAGACAGAGGGCGGGAGAGAAATAGATCATGATTGCGCACCACAGTAGGCAGGAGTCCACAAACCCAACAATCCGTGGCGTTAGTAACATTGTGCGTCTGATGCAACATTTCTATGAATACATTTTTAGCATATTTTTGGCGATGTCTTTCTTTGTGGGGCGCTAGGGTAAACAGGAAATGCTCGGGAGGTGCGGCAGTTGTGGGCAAAAACTTTTGTAAGGGGTATTTATGTTCTAGGTATACAAACAGACTCATGAACACAGCTACTATAACAGTTATAGTTACAACAAAAGCTATTTTGACCTTCGTGGTCCATGTGGAAAACATTGGCTCATAGAAAGGTATGCGTCTAGGCGCAATAGGAAACTCTTCTTCTAGGATTACACGACCAAAAGGGTACATTGCTAGCTAAAAGTCCAGAGATAGGCCTAGCAGTCCGACCTGCCAGAGGGTTTCTTCGTTCCTGCGTCCGTCAGAGTCTCACAGGCAGACTCGTATCCCTATTCCAAGGTAGAAGCCATATCCATTTGAACAGAATCTTCTTTCTGAACAGAGCACAATGATTGAAAAGTTCCAGCTCTCAACGAGTTCAGTCCAGTGTCTCGCTCAGCGCTCAGACCGGTAGTCTAGCAAACCCTATCTTATGCAATGAAGTCCTTCCCTATCTCCTGACAATGTGGTCTGAGGCGCCGTGTGTCGGCCTTCTGGGCCGAAGATTATATCGCTCATGACCCAACACTTCAGGGTCAGAAAAGAGCACACCCGGGGTTTTCCGTACTGGTGACGTTTGGTCGTCTGGGGTACTTGAAACAGAATTCAACGCTACTGCACGCTCACTTGCAACTTCAGTGGAGACCAAGTCATCTGATCTCGCCGATCCTTCCCGTAGCCTCTGCTCAATCTCGCAGGCGTCAGAAAAGGGCACAAATGCATCAGCTCTTTCAGTTTCCTGTGTTAGAATTTCCCCTGGACGTGACCGCTCACCAGGGAGTGGAAGTGGTAGTCGTTTCAGATGCGAAACATGTATCCAATGTTTCCTGCCATCCACTTTAACCGCCGTCCGGGTGGCCAACAAAATCTGCCGTGGCTCAGACCATCTAGGAGCCAAGCTGGTGTCTCGCTCAAACTTTTTGACCAGGACCCACTGGCCGGGCTGTAAACGATGACCGGGGCCCTCTGGCAGTGGCTGCAGTACAGAAGCTACCTGCTGATGAATAGAACGAAGGTCTTTAGTCAAAGCATACAGGTAATCAATCAACATAGGATATTCAATATCTGCAAAAGAACGAGGTCGAGGTACCCCCCACACGTTAGCAGGTCTCCCAAACAGTATCTCATATGGAGAGAGACCCGAACGTGAGTGCGGGGTGACACGTAAAGACATAAGGGCTAGAGGTAAAGTGTCAGGCCAGTTCAACCCCGTGCTCTCCTTTATTTTTGCCATTTTCAATTTTAGAATGCCATTGTATTTTTCCACGAGCCCTGCTGATTGGGGGTGTCGGGCAGCATGGAACTTTTGTTGTATGTGTAAGCCCTCGCAGATATGCCGCACCAGGGCCCCATGGAAATGTTGCCCGTTGTCCGACCAGATCAAGCGAGGCAATCCGAAGCGAGGCACAAACTCTTTCAGGAGAGCTTTTGCAGTTGCCAATGCTGTGTTCTCCTTAGTAGGGTATGCCTCAACCCATTTGCTAAATGCACAAACTACAACCAGTACATATTTGAGATTATTGACGCGGTCCATATGAATATAATCCATTTGGAGCACTTCAAAAGGCAATGCAGGTGGTGCGAAATTCCCGGCTAAAACAGTTTCTCCTTTTCCTGGATTATGCTGCAAGCAGACCATACAATATTGGACCAAACGGACAGCCGTCCGTTGGATATTCGGATTATTCCAAACTGGATCTAAGATCCCACAGATACCTTTTGCTCCTATGTGTGCTGGTCCGTGCGCCATTGTTACCACAGCCTGTACTAATGCATTGGGCAGTAGCCATCTTTGTTTTTCAGTCAAATCGATCCAACAATTATTTTCATCCAATCTCCCTATCTCTTGTTCCCATTTCTCTAGTTCCGCTGAGGTGGCTTCCTTCTGTAGTATTCTGACACTTTCCATAGTATTATCAAATAATTCACAGTCTCCCCCCACCCATCTAGTAGAGGAATGAACGTACATGGGTGACATCAGCGACTGTGCTGTCTGCTTGGCCACCTGGTCTGCAAAAGCATTGCCTTCTCCTACCTCATCCACAATTACTTTGTGAGCACTGCATTTGATAATAGCCACTTTCTTGGGGAGAGTGAGAGCATCCAACAACCTCAAAACCAGCTGCCCATTCTGTATTCTCTGACCGTGTGAAGTAAGGAAACCCCTTTCTTTCCACAGCCGCCCAAAACTATGGGCTACGCCAAAGGCGTATTGGCTGTCCGTGTAAATGTTGACCTCTAGTCCCTCACTCAGCTCACAGGCTCGTAACAAGGCCATAAGTTCAGCAGCTTGGGCTGATCGGTGGGGTAGTCTGAGTGTTTCAACAACTGTTTTCAGAGTCGTGATGGCATATGCAGCTGTCGTTGTGCCATCTGTTAGTTTGAAACAGGAACCATCCACATATAGCTCTCCCTGGGGCTGATCTAAGGGTGTGTCTGTGAGGTCAATTCTACCCTTGGTCTCTTCCTCTGTGCGATATATGCAATCATGTAAATTAGTGTCCTGTTCACTCGTATGGAGTGGTAACAATGTGGCTGGGTTCAATGTTGCGCATCGAGTAATCGTAATATGTGGTGCAAATAAGGTCAGCTCATACCCAGTAAGGCGTGCACTCGTAAGATGCTGCGTTTTTGTTTTATTTAGCAAGGTGTCTACTGCATGCGGCACCATTACAGTCAAATTGGAATTTAAAACGAGTCCTTCTGACTGCCGGATGGCCACCGCTACTGCAGCCGTAGCCCTCAGACAGCTAGGAAGTGCTCTTGCAACATTATCCAATGTTGCTGACAAATAGGCGCACGGTCTTTGCTTACCTCCAAAGGCCTGCGTTAAAACAGATAATGAACAACCGTCGACCTCGTGTACATATAGTACAAAAGGTTTACGATAATCTGGAGTACCCAGAACAGGGGCAGAGCATAAAGCAGTTTTTAGAGAGTCAAAAGAGAGCTGACATTCATCCGTCCAGGGTAGGGGTTCATGCACATCTTTGGTAGTCAAATGCAACAAAGGTTTAGCCAGAAGTGAAAAATTAGGTATCCATTGGCGACAGTAAGATGTGATGCCAAGAAAAGCGCGGACTTCACGCTGCGTGCAAGGTACAGACATGTTAGAAATGGTAGCAATACGTTCAGGTGTTAGTCGTCTACCCTCCTTCGATAAGAGATGACCTAAGTAGGTCACCTCCTTTCGACAATACTGAAATTTAGATAAGGATACCTTGTTCCCCTTGACAGCCAAATGGTGCAACAATTTAACCGTAGCTTTTTTACATCCATCCTCTGTGTCAGATGCAATGAGTAAGTCATCTACATATTGCAAGAGGACATTGCCATCCGGCAATTCTAAGTCATCCAACAGAGCCTTCAGAGCCTGGCTGTATATGCTCGGACTTTCAGTGTAGCCTTGAGGAGCGCGACAGAAGCGGAAGCTGCGTCCGGATATTGAAAATCCGAAGATCTGTCTGCTATCAGGGTGGATAGGAATGCTGAAGAAAGCATTTTTCAGGTCAATGACCGAAAAGTACTGTGCAGTCGGAGGGATCATGGTGAGAATGGTAGTGATATCGGTCACCACAGGATACTGTGGTACCACAATTTTGTTAACGGCTCGCAAATCAATCACAAAACGATAGGCAGCACCCATCTCCCCTTGGTCATGGTTCCTCTTCAAAATCGGGAGGATCGGGCTATTGCAAATATTGGCGTTTGTTTCCTCTACAACCCCTTTGTCAATCAGTTCCTGGATGATGTGCAATAAAGCCCGTTCCCCCGCCGGTGCTATCTTGTACTGTGGGATGCGTGGTAGTTTAGCGCCTTGCTTCAACGTGATGTGAACTGGGGGTATGTCCAGTTCACCCACATCTGCGTCCCCTGTCGCCCAAAGGGAGGTTGGGACGCCATCGAACTCCGGTGGGAGTCGTTCATTTTTCGTAAAACATTGTTTAACAGGTGTTACAGAGGGACGTATAGTTAAATAGACCCCATCCGCAGAACAATGTATAGTAGCATTCAATCTTTTCAGCATATCCAATCCCAACAGGTTCTCCCCACAATTCGATGTCAATAAGAAAGGAGTGTCCATAGTGGCTGGACCAATCGTAAAGGGGATAGGTTTAGAGATGGGGCTTACAACGGGGACTCCGGAAAAACCCACCGAAACATTGTTTTGCCCGGACAGAGCTGCCCCTGGAACCAAGGATCGAGCAACGGAACTGTTCATTGCTCCTGTGTCAATTAGAAAATTTTCAGATGTCCCCAACACTTCCCCTCTGATGTAGGGTCCCCTCTGATTGACCGGAATTGACACATGGCCCCCCCTCTGTCCCTGGCTATCCTATGCTGGGGCATATTCATCATCATTCCCTTCGGCATAGTCACCATGATAGTATTGTCTGCGTTGGGTGTTATCGAAGTGGTTCCTTTCTGACCTGTCTTGTTGAACGTCTCTGTACTCGTCTCTATGCATATCACCTCGGTCGGGGCCCCCTCGTCCTCTACCTCGTCCGCGATTTGCTGCGTTCTGGGCGGCCAAGTATGGACACTGAGCCTTCCAGTGTCCCTCCTCTTTACAATAGGAACATTGGTTGATGCCTATTGACGGGGCTCCTCCTGAACCCCTTCCTGTCCCCGCCCCTCTCGTCATTGGGCCCCGACCACCTCTACCTCCTCCTTGCCCTCGAACCACTTGCTGTAACAGTACTCGGGTCTTCAGATCCTTAACCTTTTTATCCACCTTATCCTTATTTTCATTTTCTCTATGCTCGTAGTACTGGGCCATGCTGAGTATTACAGACGGGGAAGAGGTAGTCCAGGTACTTTCTGCCGCCTCCAGTCGTGCTGAAATTTCCGGAGCCAGGTTCGTAACGAACCTGTTAACGAACAACCTTGTGCCCCCTTCTGTGGCCAAATCTTGTCCACTAAAATCAATAAAAACCTCTTCGAACCTGGTAAAGAAGTCGGACACACTTTCGTCCTTCTTTTGTCTACAGGCGGACAGTTTATCCCAATCGACTTTTCGGGGTGGGATCAGAGTATGCATGAAAGTTATTATTTTCGCTGGAAGAGAAGTTATTTCCACTCTGGGTTTGTCCCCTGGTTTGCGATCCTGGTCCCAGCCCCTTAACTCTTCCCACGTGCCACCAAATTCAGCATGATTAGAATCGTGCACCTGTCGCCATATATCAACCGGTACTAACAGTCCGAAGAACAATTCAACATCGGCTAAAGTCATTACAGCGGATGCAGCTGCTTCGGTCAATTCTTTGTAGTACGCAGTAGGATTCTTTCGGGGATCTGGCAGCTGAGATTTCAACGCCAGTACTTCACTTCTTTTCCATGGGGTATAAACCCACTGTTCCTGGAACCGAGCCGCCACCCCTTGTCGTATGATCGCCTGGTTACCATCTCGTTGTTTGGGGATTTCGGGATGATAGATTGGGTGTACTTCTCGCATAGGGTATTGCGTAGTCCACTGTGGACTTTTCAAGAATAATCTGTCGCGATATTGTACCAAAGTGTCTACATTCTTAAATACTTCTTCCGGTGTTAGGCTAAATTTATGGGCCCAATCTCTGATAGTATACAGGATCTGGGGGGCTGTCCCGTCCCTAAAGCTTATTTCCCAATACCCAATGAGCGAATTGGACATTTCGTATAACACATGTTGTTGCATGACTGGCTCTAAATCCTTCACAGTACTCCATATGTCAATCAGGGTATATACTTCATTCCGCACCCACTTGACAGCCTGGTCTCCTAATGCTTCTTTTTCGCCATATTCTACGGATGCTCTAGTGAACAAACGCTTGCCATCTAGGCCCCCTACAGCTCCCCTCGGGGTCGGGTCAAACCCTCTGGGTGTAATACAAGCTCGGGGGGAGGATATCTCCGGCATAGGGAGACTCAAGTGCGTCTGAGGGGAAGTGATCAGTTGTGTAGACTCGGGGACAAGCGTAGCCAAGGCCCCACCTTGAGGTGAGGAAACATCGTTATTTTGTTCATTGATAACGGAGCCCCGTTCCTCGGGCGCAGATGCCCGTGGTCTAACTTCTGGCTGGACAGGTATTGCAGGGTATATACGCTCCGGGGCATATGGTGGGGGAGGCCTTGCATTTAACAATTCCTCAATCTCATCTTCCGCCCCTTCTCTGGCTACATAACATTGGTCTACCTGCAGTTTAAACCGCCTGTCTGCAATTTCAATATTTTGTTCTACCTTATTTTTGTCATATGCGATAGCCTTCTGGGTAATAGTCTGTCCCTGCTCTATCTTCATTAATTTTTCAGATCGAATGCGTCGTCTCTTAGCTTCTTTCTGCCATTTGTTAAGGGTGTCGAACATCGACTGCCGGCTGTGTTTAATAAAAAGACGTTCTTGTAAATATGCCAGTTTTTGTTCATCGAAAGACCCTGTTTTTGGCCACTGTAATTCTATATTGTCCTTAGTGTATTTATGCCACAGAGAGTTAAAGATGAGGGGGCCAATACCGTGCTTACAATACATAAAGTGGCTAGGTGTCCCCTCTGGGGGGTTCGGCTGACTCTCGTCTAACCTCCCTTCCTCACTATGGACACAACCAAAACACAATTTGCTAAGGCACGGCATATTGTATTATCTAGTTTCTGGCTGAAAAGGAATTTCTCCGTTAGTACAAATTCAACAAAATTAAATATCACGTTATCCTTACGCTTTCATTCTCATGGCCATGACACCCATCATCCTCACATCCGTATTTTCCTTATACATCAGACAAACGTAAAACGTGACACATAAGTTCCTGCAATTGCAATCGAAAAAGTGGAGCCCGTCGGCTCCCACTCGTGGAGAACTCTTCTGCTAATTTATTCAAAAGGCTGCAAAAACACGACCAACAACAGTCTCGTCCTCAGACTGCCTAAAGATGGTTACACAGGTTTTAAACCACAGACCGGTCTACAGGCCATCCGACAGCATTCATGGTTCACCTCCCGAACTGTTCTGGCTAAGCCCGCGTTTCAGCGCCGCTCCAGATTTGTCCGGGTGCTACCCAATCTCAACCATCGGCTTTCCCGAGAACAGTCCGGCCGAGCAGGAACCGCAGTTCCCCTAGGCGTATAATCCTTATCTTTAGTGTACCCAGAGCGTTCGCACGTGCAGTTCCACACTGCCCCCGTCGAACCTCCGACCAAATCCTCTCTGTGACAATTAATGCGAAGTCAGAGTTTCTCCGTGACCATGGGCCACCAAATGCTTAAATCCCGTTATTTAAATCTACATATGCAATTCAACATATAACGAGACACAACACTCACCTGGTGCACGCAGGTTTGCCGGAACGTTCTTCACTGCCGACGTTTGCCCAGTATCAGCGCTGCAGGTTCTCGGGTTGCACCCGAAGGACTCCGGCGTGGGGTTACTAGCAGCTGAAGCCCTCCGGATCGGGAGGGCAGAGCAAAACCCCAATTTCTTATGCGTCTGGTCTGCAACTCTCCCGATCAAGAGGACCCCTTTCGATGTCGCCTGTGGCTACACAGGGACGACCCCAACGCGGAGTCCCGGCGGAGTCGCCAACTGAAGTACCGAAAAATATATGATCCCCTCCCAACAATAATCATTACATTACCAAGTCCCTTATCATTACAAATAAGCAGTCGGTCGGCAGTGTAGAAGGTTCAAGCGTTTATTAGACAAACACAAACTCTGCCAGAGGAGCTCCTTGCGACCTGACCCAAAAGGTCCGCCAAGAAGACTGCTGGCACATTGTCAGCACATCACATATATACAATTGCGTTGGCACCGGCATGGCCTAACATGGAAAAATACAAATTGGTACAAGCTAGTACAGTAATAGGAAAGCCCATATAAGGCACACAAAGAGCTCCTGATTTCGCTCAGGCAGCAAGGTCAGACGGGTGACTCCCTTCTGTCTTCTCAGAGACAAACCACCCTGCACCCCTCCCGGAATGTGCTTATCGGCCCTTCCTCGGCTAACTACGACCTTGCCGAGCCTACCGAGCTGAAACAGCAGTTTCTGCAACAGTTGGTTTCTTTCCCAGGAGCAGGGCCTTTAGAGCTAAGGGAGAATAAGGTCTGTGCATGTACGATATTAAAGAGGGCCATAATATGGTATTCATATAGCGTAACGTGGCATGAAGCTAAGTGAAAGAAAATACCGTAAATACTAATTATGCATGTCTACAGTGTGAGTTTAGTGACACCATGCTAATCCTAACATATCGATTATCAATACTACGTGATCAGGAATCGATTCTGGTACCTCAGGTAGATGATGCATGCCTACTCATCATTCTACAGCAGTTCCTTGTGCGTAGAGCGTGTGATCCAGTGGTGTTGGGTGGATGGTGATGCCGAGGTCTTTACAGCTCTTCTGAGGTGGTTGTTGGACTTCCTTATTCTTGCTGATAGAGGGTTCCAGCGTTTGGTTATCAGTTCCACTGAAGGTCCTACGTGGGTCTGTATGCACAGATGGAGGGTCTGAAGCAGGGCCACTCTGGATCTTAGGGTCCTTCTTGCAGCCTTTGGGGTTTCGTATTTGGTGTCGTCTGCAATCACAAGAGATACTAATTCCTAATTGTGGTAAAAGTTTAATCCATGCCATCCGGTGCTGGCAGTAGCTGTTGGGGTCTGTATGTGTATTAGTGTTTGAGGGGTAGTGGCAACTGAAACAGTGTAATGTTTAAACCATCTGGAAGTTGTAACCCTTACGCTCAAACATTTGGGAGCAAACTTTGCTCTGGGAGTTCACTTAATGGAAAATGAGACCAAATATGGAGATATTTACGTACAGAGGCTAAATAAAGACTTTTTGGGAGACGTCTAAAAGAAGCAAAAGCCCATGCATGTACAGCAAAGCTTGTTTATTTTCTGTAAATGTTTTACTGCTTCACACATCATTTTGAGAGTTTTTCAGCTGGCAGTAAAAACGTCTACATTTCGGTTTAATTGAACTGACTCCACGCTGTGAAGGCATATCTGATGGTTTAATTTCGTGGGAGACAGCTAACAAAATGAAATACATTGATTTAAATGCACCCACTCCGCAAATTATTTTGTACTCTTCAAATGTTCTAATTCATAGGATTAAGGCACTCCTATTTTTAGTAGATGTGGGAACAAAATGAGACCAACGCTGTGTACAATATCGTAATGTAATTGTTGGCAGGTTTCCCTAATTAACTATAACACATTTTGTGCTATAAATCAAGAAAAGTAAGATATAAAATTCAAGTCATGTTCACAACGCTTCAAATGTAGGTAGACTGTATTAACAATAAGCAAATAAAATTAATTAAGCATATTTTGAACACAAAGATGTTTAGATGACACATTAGGTTTTTGTTTTCTAAATGGTGCAGCAGCCTTAATAGAGGGCCAGAAAGAAAGCCCCCTCCCTGCTTGCGGATACTGGGTGATGGGCGTCGCTCTTAGAAGGTGTGTGTGTTGGGCGAGACCCAGAGAATTCATCCTCCTTTAAGAGAACCTACAAACATGGCAGCTCATCAGAAGGTTTCCATTGGAGGCCATTTTGTTAGATATTGAAATTACTGATGCCGTGTGGATACTGAAAACTGGCTCTGATGTGAAATCCTATTTCAGCGTCACTCCGGAGAAACCGCATTCCGCGTTAGTCTGAAGCCCAACTCTCTCCTCAGATGCGACATATCCTGTGGTTAACAAATAACATCTGGTGATGTCAGCTCCGAACTGTGGCATTTCACAGCTTCTGAGGGCTGGGCAGTGGAAACCTGAGCTGCACAGCGGTTACACTCCTGTCCTTGTGGGCCGGGCAGAGGCCTTGGCAGCTCTGAGGATGGAGTCATCTTCTGGACCACACGTCGAGTCACTGGAGGCGAGTGTAGCTGGAGTGCATTGGATACTTCGTACAGTGCTGCTCTGTGACTCAGGAGGTGTCATAAAAATGCCACCAGGCTGAATCACTGCAAGTTTGAGAGAAAAACTTGCATTTCCAAGGGTGTGCAGAGTTATGAAGGCAGTGCTAGAAGATGATGCATCCTTTCCAGGGCTGGGCTTGCTCTCGCCTCAGCTGAAGTGTCTCTGGGCTACTTTGAGCCATTATAGAGTGTTCTGATCAAGCCACCCTGCAGAGGAGAGGATACCTGCTCTGTCGCAGTGAGTCTATGGCTGTTTATTGTCTCTTTCGCACATTTGTTCCCATGCCAAGTAGAGGAGGGTTTTGCAGATCTTATTTTAAGGTTTGCTGTCCAGGATCTTTTGGCTAGAAATAGTGTGCTTACTTGAATCGTTGACTTTGGATTGCTCTGCTGATGCTCGCCCAGCACCGCCGCGGACGGAGGGGCAGGTTTAGGGGTTGTTTGCCAGATATCATAGGGATAATATCAAGAGAGGATCACTTGAACTGCAGAGCACTTGGACATACCTGGAATGCCCATGAGCTGCTCGTGCCGTGTCGGTGTCTGCTCCTGCACTGCTGGACAGAATTTATTAAACGTGTAAGGGAGGCGCGTCCAGCGTCGCTCGGTGAGGGGCGGATCATGACAGGTTTTGAGGATATATTCATGACATCAATTTACCAACGTGGATCTTGCTGTCGTGGTATAAAGCTGGTACAGTGTCATACAGAGACATCTTAAGAGGTTTTGTTTTCATTGCTAACGAGCCCTGTTCTCGGAGTGTGCTTTCCGATCAATAGCTCCAGCTATCGTACACACTGATCCACGCTCAAGCTGCTCACATGAGTATCGGTGATTGAGCAAGAGAGACAAGTAATATATTACTAAAAAGTGAAGGGACCATTCCAACAATTATGGCCTACTCTTTTTTAAACATTTTTTTAAATTAGTAATAGTTTTACAGAAGTATACTAAAATGGCAAAAAAACATGAGGACACACAACAGCCTAGTAGGTTCCATGTGGCTGAGAAACATCTTTTTGTTGTCGCTTCATGGATCAGATCAGATTCACCTCCATACTGAGCAGCTTCGTCTTCACCAGCATGGCCTCCATGGCCTGTGCTCCGCATGAGCAAGGATACATCTAAGAGCTTTGAGTCGTCCGACTCTGCAGGTCTCTGCATAAAGGACCTTGCTTTTAATTATTTTTATTACACTTAGGAAAAAAAGTAAGAAATCCAAATTCACAAATCATACAATAACTTTGAAGGTATGATTAATAACTTGTAGAAGATGACCTAGGAAAGTCTGTGGTGGTGGTTTAATGACTCCAGTGGACAGCTATCCTGCCCACAGTATGAAAAAACATTGACACTTGTCCATCGCCTTAGTTTGCTCGTTCATGGCTATGAATACCAATCATATCTTTTATGAATTCGGTCGCCCTTTCGTTGTAGATTGTACATGGATCTTTTAGCCACCCTTTGCGTATTTGCTGCGTCGAGGTCTGTGCATGCATGCTTAACGGTTGATCCCTGCACTCTATGTCCAGCCACTTTTATCGAAGTGTTTTTTCGACAGATAAACAACTATTTGTGCAGAAAAAAAGTACATCTTCATTGAAGAGTGTCTGCTGTGCTGTCCATTGCCTATAAACGTACAGTTGAACAGGTTACGTCATTCTCCTCTGTTTCCTTTGACTTTTGACAGTGCCAATGGTTCATGATCTTTGCAACCATGGGACAATTACCTTTAATTAAAATGATGCTCTAATTACAATTGCAGAGCCTCTCAATTGTGATGCGTGGGATAATTTTCGACCTCTCCTAAGCACTGGAAGTCCACTCTGTCTTAGAATATGTTTTATTTTTTTCCTGTGCAGACTGCTTCCCTCAAACTTTTTCAAGGGTCCTGAGAACTCCTCCTGATTTCACAATTCCTTGAATTCCCACAAAGTGTTGGAAGTATAGTGTGATTGATGGTGTATGCTGTATGGCTGATCGGCTGCAGAGTTATTTTGAGCCTGCGCAGAGCGATGAATGATTGTGGGGAGTGACTGTTGTAGGGTGCACTATAGTAGTGGGACTTAACACACGTTTTATTTATTTATCGAGTTTTGTGTGGTGCAAACGTGACCCAAAAGTTTCGGAGCGAATCACAGCATTTGCAGATCATCAATTGCATGAGTTACATTTGGAGTAAGTACAGATACATATTGACAATATGTAAGAGAAATCTATGATAGAAATCAGGATATAAAGAGGATACATTTTTGACGAAAATATAGTATAAGTGTATATAGCGCTTTACAGAGTTAGCACAGTATCAAGTGCAACAGGTTCCATATGGAATGAATAGAAATACGTAACGGTATGTAGGATGATATTTGAGGTATATATGTTATATATTTATATATATATATATATATATATATATATATATACATACACATACAAACATAGAGCATTACAGATTGAGCATAGCTGCAAATGAAAGAATTACATGTGGAGTACATAAACTACATGATAACAGTATATGAATGAAATTTTCGACGGACAGTAGCGTAGATGGACAAAATAGATACTGTGCATTAATTTCCAAGTATTCTAGTGTTGGCGACCTGGGCTGAAGGAGATCTTAACTCATAGCACAGTAAAGGATATTATGGCAGCCCAGGATGTGTAGCCTGGATTTTAGAGTTAGACGACCAGGCATGCCAACAAAAGGCTCACCACCATGGTCCGTGCTGCTGACATTGCATAATGCACATTATATCAGATGTTCCATGTTACTGTCCCTGTTGGCTGGTGCACCACATTGGGTGGAGTTGTGGAAGCTGTGCCTCTAAGTGTAAGATGGCTATCCCCACATTTTGTGTGGATTTATGATGGACCTGGATGTTTCCTTATCCTTGAAAATACCTTGAGAGTTGGCAGTGAAGGTTATCTCCAGGGTTAGTCTGTAAAAAATAAATTAAAAAAAAAGATCTTTTTATATCAGGTGGATAGTTTGGGTATTGAGATGCTGCCAGTTTAACATTTGATTTAATTAACTGAATGAGAAAGAAATCTACCTACTTTGGACCTTATGAACAAGTGGCCACTGTGGTTTCCAATATTTATTGCCTTTTCCACTTTATATTGATGCCTTACCTCCTTGCCTTTTTAGTTCACCGAATTGGGATCTCAGAGTTATGTTAAGTAAACTTCTCTGATGCTAATTCACTCCACAAGGAGTATCCCGCCACAAGATAATTGGCCAGCAGAAAGAACAACAACCAGGTATAAGCAGCAGATCATGCTGAAAAACTAAATTTAATATAGCTTGCGTTATTTCTGCTAAGAAGCTTTGAACCAGACCAAAGCTTTGGGATAGATCCCTATTGCATGCAGTCTTATGGTCAGAATGGGATGGGACACTGTGCCAGAGGCTGCAGAGAGCTCAAATAGGATTGGGTGAGGGCTGGCCCGCCCTCACCCAAGCTCAGCTTGATCTTATCCGTAACTGCAAGAAGTGTGGGTTTTGTGCTGTACTTTGCCCTAAAGCCCTACTCCAGTGGGTCTAAGAGATTGTTTCCAACTGCGATGGGTCTAAGAGATTGTTTCCAACTGCGATGGACCTAAGAGATTGTTTCTAGGTGCGATGGGTCTGAGAGATTGTTTCCAACTGCAATGGGTCTAAGAGATTGTTTCCAACTGCAATAGGTCTAGGTCTAAGAGATTGTTTCCAACTGCGATGGGTCTAAGATAGTATTTCCAACTGCAGTGGGTCTAAGAGATTTTTTCCAACTGCAATGGATCTAAGAAGTTGTTTTCAACTGCGACGGTTCTATGAGATTGTTTCCAACTGCATTGGATCTAAGAGGTTGTTTCGAACTGCGACGGGTCTAAGAGATTTTTTCCAACTGCGATGTTTCCAACTGCAATAGGTCTAAGAGATTGTTTCCAACTGCGATGGGTCTAAGAGATTGTTTCCAACTGCGATGGGTCTAAGAGATTGTTGTAGCTGCAATGGGTCTAAGAGATTGTTTCCAACTGCAATAGGTCTAAGAGATTGTTTCCAACTGCGATGGGTCTAAGATATTGTTTCCAACTGCGATGGGTCTAAGAGATTGTTTCCAACTGCGATGGGTCTAAGAGATTGTTTTCAACTGCGATGGGTCTAAGAGATTGTTTTCAACTGCGATGGGTCTAAGAGATTGTTTCCAACTGCGATGGGTCTAAGATTGTTTCCAACTGCAATGGCTCTAAGAGATTGTTTCCAACTGCAATGGATCTAAGAGGTTGTTTCCAACTGTGACGGGTCTATGAGATTGTTTCCAACTGCGACGGGTCTATGAGATTGTTTCCAACTGTGACGGGTCTATGAGATTGTTTCCAACTTCGACGGGTCTAAGAGAATGTTTCCAACTGCGACGGGTCTAAGAGATTGTTTCCAACTGTAATGGGTCTAAGAGATTGTTTCCAACTGCAATGGATCTAAGAGGTTGTTTTCAACTGCGACGGGGTCTATGAGATTGTTTCCAACTGCGACGGGTCTATGAGATTGTTTCCAACTGCAATAGGTCTAAGAGATTGTTTCCAACTGCGATGTTTCCAACTGCAATTTGTCTAAGATATTGTTTCCAACTGCGATGGGTCTAAGAGATTGTTTCCAACTGCGATGGGTCTAAGAGATTGTTGTAGCTGCAATGGGTCTAAGAGATTGTTTCCAACTGCAATAGGTCTAAGAGATTGTTTCCAACTGCGATGGGTCTAAGATAGTATTTCCAACTGCAGTGGGTCTAAGAGATTTTTTCCAACTGCAATGGATCTAAGAAGTTGTTTCCAACTGCGACGGGTCTAAGAGATTGTTTCCAACTGCGACGGGTCTAAGAGATTGTTTCCAAATGCGATGGGTCTAAGAGATTGTTTCCAACTGCGATGTTTCCAACTGCAATTTGTCTAAGATATTGTTTCCAACTGCGATGAGTCTAAGAGATTGTTTCCAACTGCAATAGGTCTAAGAGATTGTTTCCAACTGCGATGGCTCTAAGATATTGTTTCCAACTGCGATGGGTCTAAGAGACTGTTTCCAACTGCGATGGGTCTATGATATTGTTTCCAACTGCGATGGGTCTAAGAGACACAAGACAACTTGTCCATCATCGTTCTTGGGCGGGCGTTACTAAACTGAACCTCCAAAGCCTATTCAGATGAAATCTTTCTTCTTGATGCCCTTCTAAGTGTATTTGTTGAAGATTCAGTTCTTTAGTTGAGAAGAATCTGTGTGTGAACGTTTAGCAGAAAGAGGAAAGGTTACTTTCTAGTAAGAATAGTTATCTAGCAGAGTCATCTAATATCAAGCCACGGTTCTTTATTTGGAATGAGGTGCTGTTCAATCCTGCTTTCAATTGCATAAATAAAGCCAAGGGTATATTTATACGGTGTGGAGATAATATATAGTCTCTTTCAAAGATCAGTGGTTCAGATGCCGTTGCCAGATGGAGTGGCGGTAATAGGCTTACAGTAATTTTCGCCGCCAACAGAGGTATGTACAGGGCGAGATGTGTAAGGTAACCACACCTCATAAAGATTTCCAATTAATGTGTGAATGTGTTGTTGCTCACAGCACTATAAGAAGGCAACTTTAAAAATACAAGTATGTTGGAAAGCACAAGGGATTGTAGGAAGGGCACAGGTTTTGATGGAGAGACATCTAAACCGCTGTACTTGCAGTTTTGAAGGGTGCAAACATGAAGAATAATTCTAAGGAAATGAGCCGGAAGTCGTCCATCAGTAGCTGTGTCCAGCACTGTAGGAAGTCCTCATAAGGAGTTTAGAAAAGAGTGTGTGACAAGAGACCGCTAGAATGACGATATTGCAGAACTACGCTTCCCTAGGTGGATGCTACCCCTGCAAGAGGATGTAGTTGAAGGCAGGGAAGGTTGCACCACCCATCCTGACTGGATCTGACCCCTGCCTCAGGATCATTTACCACAGCAGGCATGCAGCGAGCAGCTTGCCAATGTATCATTTCAGTCTCTAAGTGATCAGACCTGTGACTTGTTCTCTGGCTGACCTACGAGACAGTAGATGGACTTCCTTTTCAGGTTAGGTTGCCCATGGTAAGCAATGCAGAGATGCCTGACTGCAGTTTGTGCAGGTTAACTCCCTCATGCATCCTTTTTTACAGCTCACTAACTTGTGGCCATGCACTGGGCGGTTTGTCCTTGTCGGTATTGTACGCGTGCTCCGTTTCCGGTTAATGATAGTTACAGTATTATTCCTGATATTTGGCACCGTAAGTAGCATTGTCTGTTAATTGCACAGCGGACTGTTGAATGCTGGACGAAGTCCAGCGGGCTTAATTTGAGTGGATGGTGCTGTGCGCGTAGATTATATAGGGTGTTCCTCTTCTGAAAGTGTAACATGTGCTTAAACCACTTCTCGCTTACTTTGCGTCCATATGGTCTGATAATTGAGATATCCTACAGGGACTTAGTGCAGCTGTCTGTTTACAGACCATTTTCACCTGGGGGGACCAACAGATTTATTAAGGCATTTACAATGTTGAGGCAATGCACTGCCGGGCCAATTGCATCGCTTTCAGTACGGCATGGATGAGCACGCCACCGGCTTCTCATAGGAGTATTAATTATACAGTATGCCCATGTTGATTCAAGTTTCATATTGCTGGGAACTCATATAATTGGAAGCACAGTGTGAATTATCTCTTGTTTACTTGCTTGAAATGGATGAATACCTAAGTTGATTTTGTGATGGTTTCTCCACAGTTGTATGAATTGTAGGGCCTTTGCCAGGGAATCATGCCGTACATATATTCTGCTTTGACTGGGATCTCGGTGTCTCTTAGCCTCATTGTTAGACCACAACATCCACTCTCGGTCCCATGAATGATTTGCAAATAAAATACAGCATGCAATATCTTACATTATCACTGATAGAAAAGGTCATATGTTAGAAAGTACAGTTGGGTGAAAATATCTAAAAGATTAACCAAAATGCATTTGTTCGGTTTCATTTTCCATGATGCAAACATGTTGTCTGAATTGTAGTTTTTTTACCTTAACATTATAACCCTTTCCTAACCATAGCTCAGACTAAAACCTAGACAAACACTAATGCCAACCCCAAACCAAGATTCAATACCTCAAGCAGTAGCCGCCTTACTCTACTCTTCCCCTAAGACTGATCCAAACATTTTGCTAACACTTTTCCAGATCCTAACCCAATCTTTTAAACCACATATTAACCCTAACCATGACTCTGACCCTGAGTAACCCTTACCCTGATGCCTTTTAGCTACACCTCCCTCACACACTAAACCTAATCTTTCTCCTGTCTCTTAACCCTTAAATTAACCCTGCCCCCTGCTCTTGCCTCCCCACTCCGGAACCCATGCTCTAATTATTATGATTCAGATTCAAACATTTTCAAGCTTTTTTCTGTTTTGTTAACTTTGGTCTTTCACACTTTTTGTTTATCTGACATTTATATTTAAATGTCAATCTTTGAGAATTCATTTTTAGAATGTTTGACTAAATTCCTGTAGGTTTCTCTACAGGTCCTTAGTGTCTGCCGCAAGCCCAGCACTTCCCTTGGAGACTAGATCTGCATCAATTTTTAAGTCTTGCTTGCCAGGCAGCACACGCGGTTTGTTGGTTAAAAGACTTATTTTCTGCTTACCGTCCGCCCATTGCTTACCATTGGATGGTTTTATAGTCAATCTCATTGCTTGCATTTTGTCTATCAACTTGTGTGGGGCTTTACTTCCTCTTCTTTTTTTTTTTTTAATAACATTTTTATTTGCATTTTGAGTAAAACTCAACAATACAGTCATACACTTAGCAACATTCATCCCTCTATTCCCAGACCCGCCTCCCCACAATCGCGAACAGTTGGTATGTTTCAGATTATAAAGTTGGAAAAGAAATCTGATCGATGAATAAGCTTCTTCCAATTTCCCTTCCCCGACCCACCCGCCGCCCCCCACATAGACCAGTAAATTAAGAATGGGCTCAACCATCTCCCAACCCTCCATCGAGTCCATGATATTGTCTCCACCTGGACCAAATCTTTCGGAACTTCTTAGGGCATCCTCTAGATTTGTAGGTCACCCTCTCCGCCGCCATATACATGCCTAACGCAACTCTCCAGTCCTCCAAGTCCGGTGGGATCGGAGACCCCCATCGTCTCGCTATGTCCCTTTTTGCCACCACCAAGGCTAAAACCAGAAAGATCATGAGAGGACGCGGCAGATCCACATCATTGGACATCCCTAGTAAAGCCAGCTTGGGCTCCTGTGCAAGTGGTACCCCAAGTATCTCCTGTAGTTCCGAAAAAATGCGGGTCCAGTAAGTTTGAATTACCCCACATGACCATATTACATGAAACAAATCTCCGCCTGTCCTGTGACACCTAAGACATCTGTCGTTTTCTATTTTCCCCATCTTATAGAGACGTACCCGGTCATAATAAGTTCTGTGAAGCACATTGTATTGAATGAGGCGGAGTCTGGATTTAATCGCTACTTCCCGGGGATGCATTAACACCATGTCCCAATCGAAGTCCTCGAGTGCCCCCACCTCACTCTCCCAAGTACTTCTAAGCTTCGCTAGGTCCCCCAGCATGTTGTTGGTTAATGTTTTGTAGGTGAGTGAGACAGCTTGCCCCTGAATCTGTTCCTGTAAGAGCCTCCCCTCCAAAGGGGCATATTCTGATAGCCCCGACAGGTGTATATGTTGTGCCCTCCAAGCATGGCGGAATTGGGTATATTTGAAAAGAGTGTTGGAGTCCAAATTCGGCTCTCATAGCCTGGAAGGACTTCAGATCCCCCCTGGCTATCACATCGCCAACAGTGGAGATTCCGATGTCATCCCATCGTTTAAAACCCCTTCGTTTGTGTAGTTCTTGTAGCCATACACAATGCCACAGTGGTGTCGGGTGGGAGTCCTATCCCAACCTGTGCGTTTCATGGCCTTATTCCAGGCATGTAATGTTATCAGAGTCGCCGGAAGGAGTGATCGTTTTGTGGGGCCACCATATAGGTAGAGTAATAGGTTGTGGGAGGACAGTGTATGTCGTTCTAATGTATATGTGGGATGGTCCGCCGGTGTGTGTAACCAGTCATTAATCGGGATCATGTGTTCCGCCCAATAGTAGGCTTCTAAGTTCGGGAGCGAGATTCTGCCGCTGTACTGGTGTCTTTGGAGCGTAGTCAATGCTATTCTGGGTTGTTTTCCTAACCAGAGAAAGGTCCGAAGATCCGAGTGGGTTTTACGCAGTAGCGTCTCCGGGAGGGGATAATATTCATTTTGTAGGGCATATAAGTATTTGGGAAGAACAATCATTTTATACATGGCCGCTCGACCCAAAAGTGTAAGTGGCAGGCGTTTCCATCTCTCCATGTCTGTGGCCGAGTTCCGCAAGACCCTTTCTATATTTTTCTGGAGCGAGAGTGACTTATCGAGGGTGATATAAATCCCTAAATATTGAAAACCTTCTGTAGTAGTGATTAATTGTCGTGGCAACGTTGTCCAGTGGTTACCGCCCCCAGGGTCGTATAGGATTGATTTATGCCAATTAATTGTGTAACCAGAGTGTTGGCCATATGCTTCCAGTTCAAGAAAGAGTTCCGGGATGGTTGTCCCCGGGTTAATGATGTATAGGAGGACATCGTCCGCGGAAAGGGACAACTTCTCCTGGGCCAGATCCGTGTTTGTTATTCTAAATCCGCTGATTGTGGAGTCCTGTCGAACCCGGGACGCCAGGATTTCAATGGTGAGTGTGAATAAGAGGGCCGACAGAGGGCATCCCTGTCGAGTCCCTCTCTGGATTTGGAATTCCCAAGACAGGCTTCCATTAACCCGTACTCTAGCCCGTGGCGCAGTGTAGAGGAGCCGAACCCAGGCCCGAAATTTGGGGCCAAAGCCAAATTTTTCCAGTACCCCCTCCAAAAATGGCCAATGACCCGCGTCAAAGGCTTTCTCTGCGTCAAGGGAGAGAAACCAGTGCGGGGATTCTCTGTCTTTCACCTCTTGCAGAAAATTGTGTGTGCGTCTAAGGTTGAATTTCGTGGCCCTGTCGGGTAGAAAGCCTGTCTGATCAAGGTGTATCAGGTCAGGTATCACCGATCGCAATCGCATTGCCAGGACTGTCGCAAGGAGTTTGACCTCGGTGTTCAGGAGAGATATTGGTCTGTATGATGCACATTCCTCTCGCGGTTTGCCCTCTTTATATATTGGGACGATGGTTGTCGTGGAAAGGTCAGTGGGGAGCCTCCCGTCCTGACATGCTCTTAAGAAAAGATTTTTCAAGTGTGGGGCCAGGATGTCCACCGTCCACTTGAAAAATTCGGCCGGGAAGCCGTTGGGCCCCGGAGTCTTCCCAGATCTTAGTCTAGCGATGGCCATAGAGATATCCTCATCCGTGATATCAGCCTCAAGTGTCTTAACGGCCTCCGGGTCTAGCGAGGGAACCTCAGTCTGGCTCATATATCGAAGAGCAACGTCGCAGGAACCTAAGTCTCTGGCGTTAGAAGCGCTTATAATGGGTAGCAAAAGTCTCAGCGATGAGAGTATCAGTGTCGGCGAGCCTATCATCCGTAGCCCTAACGTGCTCTATCCAGCGCGCTGCCCGTTCCTTCCTACCGAGCCACGCCAGGAGCTTGCCTGATTTGTCCCCCACGTCATATAAGCGATGGATGGTGGCCAAATTTTGAGTCTTAGCCTCGTCAGTCACTAACTCCCTGTAGTGGCGTTGTGTCCAACGTGCACAAAACGCTGCGGCGAGACTCATTTTGAACCTCCCTCCCAGAGCCTCGACCAAACCGGCTCTTAAATCTCTGCACTGGCTCCCTGTGCGCCAGCGAATAGAGTTCAAGGCCCTGTGCACCACGCACAAACTCATCAATGGGGCCGGACCTGCCGCCCTCAAAGACATGGTCATCCCCTACAAAGCCCCCAGAAACCTTCGCTCTGACAACGAACAACTGGCCATAGTCCCAAGATTTAAGAAGTCGCGCACCGGTGGCCGTCGCTTCTCGGTAAATGCCTCTTCAAAATGGAACGCACTTCCTCGCATGTTGCGTCTTGAACCATGTCACACCCTCTTCCGTAAAAAACTTAAAACCTTCCTCTTCCCCAAATAGGCCCTGGTCTCCCTTTCCTGGATTTCACAACCTTACAGCGCGGGGATGCCCTCGGGTCACCAGGCGCTTTATAAATCACAAAATAATAATATAATAATAATAAATGTATCTAGCAGTTTCCGCAAGGTAGTGGGGGATTTCGTAGCCAGGTGCTCTCTCTCTAGGTCCGTTCCACCTCCGCCACCGTTCCCTGAAGTTTTTTCCTTTCCTCGCCTAGTCTATTTATTATCCTGTCCCTCATGACCGGTTTTAAGGCTACCCAGAGGGTTACCCCTGAGTCAACCGATCCCTCATTGTCGGCCAGATACACTCGCACATCAGCCCGTACTCCCTTTAGGACAGTTGGGTTTTTGAGGTTCCAGGCGTCTAACCGCCAGGTAGCCCCTGTCGTCCTACGCGTCTGACCCACTCGTACCAACAGCGGCAAGTGGTCCGAGATTCCTATCGCCCTGTATTCTGCAAAGGTGTCTAGGGTCAAATCTTGTCTGGCCATAAAAATGTAGTCTAGCCGTGAGAATACCTTGTGTGAGGCTGAGTAAAAGTAGTATGTCAGCTGGCCCGGGTGCAACCACCTCCAGACATCCGTAAGGCCTATTGTGGTAATCAGCTGGGCTAGTGGGGTCTGAGTAGCTTTAGGAGGTGGCGCCCCTGAACGGTCCATCGTCCTGTCCATAACATCATTTAAATCACCACCTACCAACTGAATAGTGTCCGCCGATTCGATGAGTATGTTGGCCAGCGTCGTAAGTGTATTAGCCTGAAGTTTGGGGGGTGCATATACCGATATCAACGTGTACGTGCGTCTACGCCATGTCCCCTGAACCCCTACGCAGGTCCCTTGTGGATCTTCCCAAGTGCGGGTAATGCAGAATGGGGAGGTGTTCTTTAGAATTATGGCTACTCCCCTGGAGTCAGTGGTGTATCCCGCGTGTGCCAGCACTTTATAACGTCCCCTGGCTAAGAAGGAGCAATTCGACCCCTTAAGGTGTGTCTCTTGTAGGAAAATTACATCTGGCCCTATTCTTTTAAAGTAGGCATTTACCAACCCTCTCTTAACCTTGTTACCAAGACCGTTCACATTCCAGGATAAGACGCTGAGACTGTGGTGGTCAGCGGAGTGTGTGTCTAGTGTACTTGCCGTTCTGAGGTATTAGCACAGTAATGTGGGCGATCCTTGGTGTATGAGTGTAGAATGTCGCAACCATGTACATGACTGTAATTAACTAACTGGTTCCCCCCACCCCTTCCCAACAACCCCACCACCAAACTGGTTGAATTTCCCAAAACCCCACCACCCCCTCCCCACCTTCTCCTCCCGTCCATCCCATACTCACAACCAATAAAGCACAGGACTTTCAGGTGGTAAAGGTCTGTCGCCCTCCCACTGACCCCCCCCAACTAGCCTGACCCTGGGACTTCAGCCGTCGCTGTCCAAGAACAGGACGGGGATCCCTGGCCCAGTGGGCCACTAGAGGTAGTAGCTAGGCAAACAAGCAACAATAATGTCAAATTATACTCAGAGAGTAGTGGTTGTAACTTGCGTGTCCTCGGCAGCGGTGCACTGCCATCACGGATATCTGTTCCATACTTCTTCACGAATGGGAATCTTGTGTGTCCATGTCACGGTCATCCGCTCCCCCAGTCGCTCCTTGTTCCATATCTCGGATCGCTGCTACCAGCGGGTGGAGCGAGCGGTCAGTCAAATCCTCCAAGTCCGACAGATGATCATTTTCGGTGTCCTCCATCTCTTCAACAGTATGATGAGGCAGGCTGTTGAATCTGGACCCCGGCGCTGGATCCTCTCCCGTGGTCGCATCTCGGTTGCGGTCCCCTCCGATTGTCGCGGGCCCTCCTGAATTCGCCGGCGAGAGTGTGTGTTGTTTCATTCTCGAGATGTGGGACCTCTGCGTCTTAGGTGGGCTTCTCCGGAAGTTGGCTGCCGCCATTTCGAAGTGGATCCTGCGGCCCTCCTCCTCTGCTTCACGGAGCATCGGTCGTTCCTCTAGCCACTGCCAGGCCTCTTCAGGGCGATTGAAGAAGTGAGATCTGCTGTTGTATAGCACCTTCAGTTTTGCCGGAAAGAGCAGCATGTAGGATATACGTAGGTCTCGGAGTTTTGCCTTAACCGAGTCATAAGACCGGCGCTGTTTCTGCACATCCTGGCTATAATCCGGAAAGATCAAAATATTTGTATTTTCCAGTCTGAGTTCCCACTTTTTTCTTGCTTCTCTCAAGATGAGGTCTCTGTCCGCAAAGTTAAGGAAGCGGGCAATGATCGGTCGTGGCCTCGCCCCTTCTGGAGGTTTCAAGTTCGAAAATTGGGCTTGTGGAAATGTCGATGTCAACCAGTCACGGAGGAAGGCCGCTACGTCGTTCTTCTCGATGCCTTCCCTAAAGCCCACGAAGCGGAGGTTGTTGCGCCGCGCTCTATTTTCGGCATCATCAACCCTCCATTGCAGCTGTTTGTGGGACGCCTGTAGCTCCGCCATATCTTTCCGGAGCGTGGTAAGTGAATCCTCCGCCTCGCCAATTCTGGTCTCAGTGGCAGTCACCCTCTCCGTCAGATTCGGAAGTTCTGACGCAGTAAGAGGACCTCGGAGCCCACCTCACCTATTTTGATCTCAAGTGCCGTCCTAGATCTTTAAATATCCGCCCTCGAGGCCTGGATCGCCTCCATAATTATGGCCGTGTCCGTGCGTGTGTCGAGTGGCGCCGGGGCCGTCTCCCTTTGCGATCGTGTCATGGCATAACTATCAATAGTCTCCTGTCTGGCCGGCCTCGGCGGAGGGTCTCTTTTCCCCAATGTCAAAGCTTGGCCCTGGGCAGGAGTCTCTTGGCTCGGCCAGAAAGTCAGATGAGGCGACAGGGAGAGAAAACACTCAGGTCCGGTCTCCCTCAGTCAGAGAGCGAGGGCAAGCGCGGAGGGGGGGGGGGGAGGTATTCAGGGGTGCGGGCACAGGTCTCCAGTGGATCAGATGACGTATCCCTTCTTCTTCCTTGTCCACCACCCATGGCAGGGCCTCTCCCGCGGAGGCGGCGGTGATCGATGGCCCCCACGCTGTACCCCCAGGGAGGTTTGATAAGTTCCACAGGGACCCCAGTCGCTACGGGTCGCAGCCCTCGGTCCCGGCCTCTCCGGAAGAGGGAGCAGGTAGTCAAGCTCAGGCCACAAGGCAGCAGGCGTCGGCACGGTCTAGCTCAGTCCCTGGGGCGTTCCAGGGCCATCGGGGCCCTCTCCCCCTCTATGGCACCCGAGGCCACAGGTCTCCCTTAAAGCGGCTCAAGGACTCAGCCCACTCCGCTCCGCGGCGGCGGAGGAATGTGGGGGGAGGGGGCGAGAGCCCGGGGCACCTCTCTACGTACCAGCGGGTAGAGAGACCGCAATGTCCAACAGTGGTTCTTCACCGGGGCCCCCGGCAGTCGACAGTCCGGCCGGGCAGCCGCAGGTAAATCAGGGCCGGCGGGAGCTGAAGTCTCGGCCCAAGGGGGAGGGGGGGGAGAAGGTGTGCTCTCCCGAGGCCTTCAAAATGAGTCAGCCCCTCTCCTTACCCAGGCCGCCGGTCTCGTAGGGCCGCCCGCCGTCGTTCCTCCTCCGGAACCGCACTCTCCTCGTCTCACCGGCCCCGGTCGGGTGGCGGATCCCCCTCTGGGCCTCCGTAGATCGCCGCAAACGTCAGCAGACCCTCACAGCAGCAGATACCGGGAGTCGGAGGAGGGGAGGGAGGAGGGGGGGGAGAGTTCGCCCCCCGTCAGCTGGGCTCCGGTGCAGGCCTCGCGGACGTGGAGGGTCTAAGGGGGTGCCGACCACAGGGCCCGGGCGGAGCCGCTCTCAAGTCGAAGGATCCGCTGCGCGGCCGAAATCTCCCCTCAGCGCTGATTTCAGCTTTTAACTCACAGGATTTCAGGCGGGTGTGGCAGCGAAGGTGGCGGAGCCTCTCCGACTCTATATTGGAGGGTTTTTGAAGTATGTGGCACAATTAAAATGACGGATTACAGCAGGGCACCGGGAGCCTAGTAAGAACACGTCTTACTCCACCATGTCGCTGGCCACGCCCCCTTTACTTCCTCTTCTTGTGTTTGTCCCTATCCTAGAGCAAGAACACTTTACTTGTGTCCTACTTTTCACTGTTGGAGCATTACTTTTTTCTTATTGGTTAGAGTGCATGTATTTTCCAGCTGTCTCCCTAAATAATAATAATATATGCCTTTCTAAAGCACCTGGTTATACTAACTAGTATGTCCCCGCGCTGCAGCTAGCCTCCCATTCTATGTTGGTGTAAAGAGACAAATGTATGGGTTCATGGCACTAAACATGGAAGAGCCAGGTTTTTAGTTTCTTTCGGAAAGTCCCTTCCAGCGGTTCTGACCTAAGTGACTGAGGGAGGTCGTTCCAGTGTTTAGCGGCAAGCCAACGGAACAATCTTTCTCCCATTCTTGCACTCTTGACTGCTGGTACTTTCACCCTTCCTATCCCCCAAGATCTCAAAGCCCCGGGTAGGGGTGTAAAGGTCCAGTAGACTGTGTAGATAGCTGGGTCCCCTTCCCTTCAGGATATAATGGCTGATACATAGTGTTTTATAAAGAATTCTTTCCCTCACCGGGAGCCAGCGTAGTTCCTGGATGGAGCTTTCCTGGGCAGCATCAAAACGAGGCAAGCCGCCGCGTTTTGAATACATTGCAGTCTTTGTATACATTTCCCATGTGCTCCTTAATATAGAGCGTTCCCATAGTCCAGACGGGAAGTTACCAACGCATGGACCAGGGTTTTTCTGGCGGCTACGGGGAGCACATCTAGCGTCTTCCACAGGCCCTTCAATATACCGAAACATTTCCCGGCAACAATCCTGGTGTGGTGGTCAAAGGAGAGCTTGAAGTCCAGCCACATCCCGAGTCTACTGATCTCTCCCCCTCAGCTGCGCTTCATGTTGGCTTTGGCAAAGCTTGTTATTGTGCTAGGGAAGTTATGTTTTTCTTTAACCCCTCCGCTGCGCTGAACGTTCGGCGCTGGTGCGGAATTTTCTATTGCGCGGGTGGGGCCGCGACGTTCAACGGACGTGCGCAGCACTACCGAGGTAGTGCACGCGACGTCCGCTGAACGTGGCCAGCACTCATAGAACAGCGCTGGTTTGGGTCCTAATACTTTCAAGGCTTCCCTTGGCTAACTCCTTGCACCTGTGAAGCCTAAAGTGTTCTATGCCAGACTGGGCCTGGCCTGATTGTTCTATTTGGGCATAAACCGACCCGTGCAATGAATAAGCTGTAATGGTTGCCACATTGGGTTTCTGGGCTCTTCCTTTTATCCAGATCTCTAATCACTCAACCCTTTCGTCCGCACACTCCTTTCATCGTAAGGAGCAAGATTGGTTGTAGCATCTATTTTTCTTTGTTTGCTGCAATACATGTGGCATCTATTTTCTTAAGTTTTTAAATATCTTCAGGCTAGTCGCCTGCATTTTTATTCCTTTGTCAGACAGATTAATCCTTTATTTATTCGAGTGTTACAGCTGCTCCTTTCATTTCCCAAGCGGGCTTCAGGGTATTAGGGTACCAGTGGTACAGCACTTTTCTCTCAGGACTTCCGCATGATGTCAATTTGTTATTAACGTGCTAAAATATAATCACTTGAATACAAACGTCTTTGTTTTTTAAAGTGCAGAATCTACTTAAATACTTTTGAGTAAAAATCCTCTTGCAGTTACAGTGCTTCATTTCTGCACGTGGTTGCATGTGGGAGAGCACCCAAACTCATTATAGGGGACCAGGACATATAGTTCATCATCAGACTTTGACCAAGAGCTAGGTAAAAAAAAAACTATGAAAGAAGGGCAAATCGAACGATATGAATGCAATGACAAAGGGCAAAAGCATCGATGTACTTGTAACAGTAAGCTAAAGAGACAGGAAGTGTAGGGTAGTAAGAAATGAAGTTGAATCACTTGTTTATGTATTTACTTTTGGAATCTAGCACTGTGAAATTGGTATTTTGTTTGTAAAATACCAACGTGAAATTTGTGTATTTTACTTACTCCAGTTTTGCAATTATTCATCCAAATCCGCCCAATTATAATAATACAAAACCAGTTGTAGAACATATTTTAATGTGTTCAAATTACTCTCTCCAGCCAGATGAGACCAGGATTTTTTAACTCGCTTACAATGTTGTAGAGTATCAGAGAGCTTGACAGAGGTTTATGGCTGAATGGCCATAAGACTTATTACCGTGCAGGATAATGAAAACAGTGGTAAATTACGCATACTCAGTAGTATCTAACATATAGAGAGAGGTTGACAAGAAACTAATTAAAAAAGTAATACACAAAAGGAAACACATGGGGCCGTATAACGCATTGTCATTATTTGCGCCTAACACACCTTTTAAAACGTGTGTTAGGCGCAAACAATGATAATGCGCCGCTTCATGGTGAATGCGCTGCTCCCCGAGGAGCGCAAACTCGTGCTGTCCCGAGGGCAGCGCATCCAGCATGGTAACCCGCCTGCACTTTTAAAGTGGATGTCTGGGGGGTCCATAGGACCCCCTTTCTCCCTCCAGAGGGCTGCTCTCAGAGGGCGCCCCCTGAGATCTTCTTTGCTTCATCGCCCACGTCTGTAATATGGTGCAGAGGAAAAGGAATGCCCTCATTTGGATAGGGCATACCAAAGTGCCCCGGGGGTGTGCAAAGTGGGCGCAAACACCTATTGCACCCCTGGGACACTTACTGTAATACAGGCGTGAACTATAACAAAGTTATAAACAGTGAGATTGTCAGATGTAATAATGTCTCCTAAAAGTCAAGAAAACAGACCATCACATACCACATGAGACGGTGAAGAGATTATCAAGTGCCTGGAGAGAAGTATTAATCGAGGAGGCATCATTTAAGTTATTGTTAAAATATGGCAAAAGAGTTGAGTGTGTGTGGATGGCTGAAAAGCATTTCAGTGTCTGGAAGCACAACTGGAAAATAACTGGTTTACGGCACGTTTTTAGGTCTCTCCTGACGACAGCCCGTGTGCTGTTGCTGCAGGGGGTATTGTGTACTGTAAGGGGCTTGGAGCCTTCCCATTAATTACTTACCTTTATTGGCTTCATTGTCACTCTTATTTGCTGCCTCCAAATTGGCAAGTGCTTGCCGATGTCACTTCCAGTCAATAGCTTCCAGCAACAACCAAGTACTGATTGATTTACATTTATTAGTGTTCTGTTCATCTGCTGCGGCTGTGCTTTCGGTAGTATTTTATTAGGTCTCGCCTCTCAATGCGAATGCGCATTGAGCAGTGCGAGACTATAGGGGCTTAAACAGCGTTTAACCAAGCACACGATTCCACTGGCGATTCCTTGCAGTGCATGTGCTTTTTAGGTCATTGCGCAAGCGCAAGCCCTAAAAAGCGCGTGCACATGCCACCAGCCGCCTGCCTTGCATTACCACATCAAAGGCAGCCCAGCCTCCCTCCCGCAGCCCCTGCTGCTTCACACCCTCATCGCCGCTCTCCCCGCTCCGCCCCCTGCTGCAGTTTCACGGCCGCCAGGCTCGCATTTCTCCTCCCCCTCCCCAGCCGCCAGCACCTCCCCTCTCTCTCCCCGCAGTTTCGGCCGTGTCTCCCTTTATTTTACTTTTCTTATTTACTCATGCCTTTATCCCACTTCCCACTAGCTCCCTCTCTTTCTCTTTTTCTAGAATCTCTTATTTATATTCCGCATTCATAATTTTGTAAAAACGTGTCTCCCTATCAGCTTCCCTCATAACTGCCCGAATACGTCTAAGGTTTTTTTTTAAAAAAACAACACTCCCAGGTCTGTACATCTTTGAAAGTCACAAACTTCCTCTGTGTGGTCATTGAAAGCTCAGTGGTCCTACAAGTCCAAGATCGGATGAACCACCAGTGTAGTTCGAAGGCTTGTAATGTGGGCTTACTTTCCCATTGCAGAAGTGTAGGTCGTTTTCTGTTCTGTAGTGCTCGGCAAGGCGTGTACTGGCCTTTAAGATGGCTTCTAACCAACATCCTCTACGCTGGAAGGAAACACATTAACTGTCCTCAATTTGTTCATCTCCTGTCTACAACACACACCATAAACCTGATCACGTAGTAGGTCCCAAGGGGGGCAACGTGAAAATAAGACTATCCTTAGACTTCTTTGACACAGCCTTTTACACAATTTCCCCTATCCATCTGCATTTGACTCCGCAATGTCGCATGGCAGTGCATTTTCACAAAACTAAACGTTTGTATTTACAAGCCTGTTTCTTTTTATAGTCATGTAAATACAACACATATTACATTACAAATGCTATAGGTGTCACGTTTGCAAAAAGTTAAAACTATTGGCATTGTAAATGACAAAGCTTTTCATTTTGATATTTTCAAGACCAACACATAAAAAAAATTGTCATTTACAAAACCAATAGCTCCAACTTTTTTAATGCGAGACCTATTGCATTTCCAATGCTTGTTTATTCTACCTGCATTGCTTTTTCCCTTGCCCCCCCCCCACTCCCAGCCACCCTCCACTCTCGCACCCCACCCGTCGTGTTGCTTCTTCCCCTCCCACCTCACTAATGTCTCTGTTGCTTTTTTTCCTCTTGTCCCAACCATGCAATTATCCGTGTGGCTTCTTCTCTTCCACCCCCTGTTGTTTTTGTTGCCCGCCGCTGGCTTTAAAAGACACACAGAAGGGCTATGACGAGAGTGATGGACCCATCATAACGCTTTTGTAAAGGCCCGTTATGCCTTGTCACCCTCCCTCCCATTGCCTGTGTAGCCCGCCCACACCTGCCATAAGAAAAATAAATGATATGACAGTGACACAGCGAACGCTAGCCGTGTCATTTTGCTTTTTTTCTAACTTTACTATACACATGCTGCACAGCCAAGCTGCTATACAACATCCCTAAAATAGCGCTCAGAACTATTTCGACCAAGCACTTTTTAAAAAAAATAGATCTGAATGTGCGAACCTACACCACCAAAGTAGCGTCCAGCTGGGGTCTCTACCTTCCGATGTCACACATCGTTTAGGCGTCTATGCTCATTCAATCCTTGGCCTCTGTGCTTGTGGTTCCAAGGCATAGATCTGTTTATGAGCCGGTTGGCAGTCGGTCTTATTTGTTTTGTACATTGGTCTAGAATTCTGGACTCTTTCGACGCAGTCTAAATGCATGTATGTCTCGTTTGCCAGATCTGGGGTAGATTTCAACAAATGGTTTAGTTTACCCATTTAAAATAACCCATAATCAATTTAGTCATCTCTCAAAATGCTATTGTCACGCAACTAAGCAGCACTGGTTTTATTGACCTTTTAAAATATGGGAAACTTATTTGGACAACTATTTGAGCCTGTGGCCTCCAGCTTGTCCACTTGACTACAGATGTCTGCAGCTTGCTACACCCACTGAACTGTCTCACTGGACTTGACACTCCTGTAACAAACACTTTACATAACAAGCATTGGCAAATCCAATAGGTATCACCAACGCAAGTGTTATTGGCTGCGCAAATTACTTTTAGCTGTGTTGTAAAGCAGTGCGGCTGAGCAACATGACTAAAAGTAAATTTAGAAAAAAAAGCACTGTGACATAGTCAGCGCTAGCAGCATCATATCACTTTTTCCGACTTTACTTTTATCCCTGCTGCACAACCATGCTGCTATACAACACGGCTAAAACTCATTGGCCAAGCCAATAGCTCTCTCATAGGTGTGTAAGCAAGACCTATTGGCCTTGCCAGTGCTTGTTTCTTAAGGACAAAGCTTTCCAGCAGGAGAGAATCCAAGCTGCGAAGTTGGAGACAACCCCCGAGATAGTCAATTTCTAACACGGAAAATAAAATTTGCGAGTCAACCATGACAGTTTATAAATTGATCTTTAATCAACAGGGACCCAGCGTAGCAAGGGCAGTACAGGATCGAGGGGATCAGAGCAGCAAATGTCTGAGATTGAATACGCTGCAACATGCAAGGAGGCTTTGAGTGGGGCCAAATCAATTTTCGGAATACCTGAGAAATGAGTATTTCCATAACGAAGAATGTATTTTAGTCACGCTGGGTGGCTTTGAGATCCTACCCTAGCATCAAAGACTTGATGCCACAAATCGAAGCTGGTGACCGACCCTATTGTAAAAAGCTTCAGCCTATTCATGGATTTTGAGACAAGAGTCAACAATAAATTCCAGTCATTTCACAGTCGGTGGATAAGGCAGAGTTGAGGATTCTCATAGAGCCAAGCCATTCCTGGATATGAGAACGATCGGGTTGAATCGAAATATGGAGGAATTCAACTTTATGGGGATTGTATTTAAAATCATGTCATACAGGCCAAAATATAATCAAGAGAGAGGCTACTAGAGAAATATATTTTGATGAGGTGGCTCTCGGGTAGATCAGTGATGTTTGCACAGAAATTCTGTATTGTCTGATAACTTTAGCCAGAAGTTCTAGGGAGAAATTGAAAACCACCAGACCTAATACAGATCCCTGTGTGACACCTTGAGGTAACCGAAGCAAGGGTGTAGAAGGAGCTATGTGTATTGATCACTTGGAAACAATTTCATAGGTATGATTTAAATGAGTAAAGCACCTTATCTTTAAAACCCATGCGTTTATTCAGTGTATGGACGAGGATATCATAATTAACGGTGTCAAACGCCACAGAGACGCAGAATAGTATTAGCAGGCAGGATTCCTATTTGTCCTGAATATGCCAGACATCATCGATAATTTGTAAGATGGCAGATTCAGTGCTGGATCCAGCACTGAAACCACAATGGAAGACACCAAAGAGATTCTTATTTTTACAAATGGTTTCAGTTAGTTGTGCAGTACGCATTGAGATCCCTTGGGTCTGCAGTATTTCTGTTACTTGGAGATGGTGCGACTTGACTCATTAAACACTCCTGGACTTAGCAGGAGATGGTCGGGTTAGTCCGGTAAGGTACAAGACGGGAATGCATGTCTTTGGCAAGGTTGGAAAGTAATGGGTCATCCACATGACAGGAAGGTTTACGTTTAGGAATAATGCAAAGGATAGGTCATTGAAGTGAAACCAGTAGTTCAGATATTTTCTGCAAGTGGTGAGAGTAGGGGGAATATTCAATAGTTTTAACCTTGCTTTTAGTTACTCACCTGCATTCTTTATGCAGGGTGCAATACATTTGTGATCAAATTTAAAATATCAAAGAGACTATTCGGCTGGTGCTTGGCTAGTTCAGTTTGAGGTTTGGAAGGAAGAGTATTTATGTTTTAGTATGAATTATTTTGCAGCACGTAGGTAGTCCAGATTAGACTTGGAAGGTTTAGGTCGCTAGGAGTGTACAATCATTGAGTTAGTTAATTTCTTATCTTTCAGCTCCTTAGTGTGCCTTTTACTCGTATTTCTATTTTTCCACAATGGGAGCATTATTATTAACATTTTCAGATCGAACATCATTGAATATCTAACTAGCATTGTTAACATTGTGATCTTCTTTGAACTGGGCAAGATACATGGCAGATTTTGTAGTAAGGCCATTGTTGTGTAGGTCTCTCATGTCTCAAACCCACCTTCTTTGGCTCTCGGATGCTGGCTCAGTGGCCGTTCGCAAGGGATGTACGACGTTATAACGCATACATTTACAACGCCTACCTTTACAACGCAGTTATTACAACGCAGGAACCATTACAACGAACTACCATTACAACACATTTTTTTACAACGCAATACTTTTACAACGCATACCATTACAACGTAAGTATTGGTAAGTATATAGTATTTTTTTTAATGTAATTAATTAAAATTAATTTAATTTATTTTAATTTAATATTATTTTAAATTTTTTACCCTGTACCCCTGTACCCCAAAATGGTAAGTATATAATAATTTTTTTAATTTAATTAATTAAAATTAATTTAATTTATTTTAATTTAATATTATTTTTAATTTATTTTTACCCTGTACCCCTGTACCCTAAAACCCAAACCTGGCCCTGAACCCTAAGAATACCCCTTTACCCAAAAACCCAAACCTTGCCCTGAACCCTAAAAATACCCCTTTACCCAAAAACCCAAACCTGGCCCTGAACCCTAAAAATACCCCTTTACCCAAAAACCCAAACCTAGCCCTAAACCCTAAAAATACCCCTTTACCCAAAAACCCAAACCTGGCCCTGAACCCTAAAAATACCCCTTTACCCAAAAACCCAAACCTGGCCCTGAACCCTAAAAATACCCCTGTACCCCAAAACCCAAACCTGGCCCTGAACCCTAAAAATACCCCTTTACCCAAAAACCTAAACCTAGCCCTGAACCCTAAAAATACCCCTTTACCCAAAAACCCAAACCTGGCCCTGAACCCTAAAAATACCCCTTTACCCAAAAACCCAAACCTGGCCCTGAACCCTAAAAATACCCCATTACCCAAAAACCCAAACCTTGCCCTGAACGCTAAAAATACCCCTTTACCCAAAAACCCAAACCTGGCCCTGAACCCTAAAAATACCCCTTTACCCAAAAACCCAAACCTAGCCCTGAACCCTAAAAATACCCCTTTACCCAAAAACCCAAAAATAAAACATTTTTACTATAATTATATACTTACCAATACTTACGTTGTAATGGTATGCGTTGTAAAGGTATTGCGTTGTAAAAAATGCGTTGTAATGGTATTTCGTTGTAATGGATCCTGCGTTGTAAAAATTGCGTTGTAAAAGTAGTCCGTTGTAATAGTTGCGTTGTAACGGTTGTATACCGTTCGCAAGACATTGAGAAGGAAATCTGATAACAATCAGACTAATCAACAATAATTAAATGCGGTATTATCATATTTAGACCAATAGTAGTCCCTTTAATGTGTGTGTGTTTTTCAATGTTGCGGAGTAAAACCATTGTCATGCCGGCGGGTAGCAAAGCAGTGGGATGAGTGGTAATTAGTATTGCCCCAGCAGAGGTGAAGTCTCAACATTGATGTGGTTGTTGTTGGATCAGGTAAATTGTGAGGTCACGTGATCATGTAGTCATTGAATAAGGAATTGTTCGTCCCGGAAGATGGTAGATGATGTGGATTTTGGTAGATTTCATGGCAATAGACTGGAGTTCATCAGTAACATTGAAATATGGGGAAACGGAAAGAAGGCACATAACGGCAAGGTAAATAGGAACAGTACATCAGCGCATCCCCACCACCAATCTTACCCTCCCTATGAAGACATAAGATTGAGTAATCCGGTAGCAGGGTAAGTCCATGACCATATAAGACACTTCCTTAAATCGTGTTCCCTGAGGCACAGTAAGATCCAGTTTCATTTCAATAATACCATCTGTGATCTCTGTGTGGTGTTTTTCCGCAGAGCATACACTGTAAAGTGGAGGAAGTGGTGAGCTCGTACGCATAGGATTCTAGTGTGATCTTGATTATAACATTTTTAAGGTTCAGAATTTTTGGAAAGGTGGCTATGGAATGGTATTAGAGATGTTACTGGCATCATGGATTTACTGTTTCTCAGGAGACCTAGCAGTATTCGGTAACAGTTGTCCGCACTTGGGGTTCTTTTATTTAATTTCAACAACTGCATCTCTGAGCTGTGGTAATCTAGCAACACCTTATTCTCACCAGGGAGAAGTAGAGAAAATGTTCTATGTACTAAATGATTAGATCTGGGAAAAGAAAGTATAATGCACTGATGGAGAGTCTTTTTCTACAAGACTTGGGTACTTGAGGTTCCAAGGATCTAACTGTTGGAGACCTTGTTCCATCAAAGGTTATATTTTAAGAAAAGGATTTCACTTTACTATGGAAAGCATTTCGGACACTATAAAATTCGAAAATAACAGGATGACTAGAAGCGACTGTGTTTACCAGTTGGAAGATGAAAAGAAGAGTCAATAGTGATTGACATAGAGGAGTTATTAAATGTCAATTTGTGTCCCCCAATGAATGTATTGGTCACTAAAAGGCTGTGCTATGATTGTGTGATTAGGCTGGGATGTAGGTTCCCTTTTTGACCTTGCCGAGAGCACCCAAGCAATCATACGGAGGAGACAAAAGCATGACCTAATGATGAGGCACATTACAAATGTAACATTGGATGTGGAAAAGACAGGAGATTACTGCAGAGGAACTGTGCTGCATTTAAAGCTCAGGTGGGTGGGACGTCAAAGAAGGGGAAAATGGTTGTTTCGTGAGAAGCACAAGAGAGAGATGGTGCATCTACAGGTTGCCATTTACAAAATCAAGAACTGAGATGTGAGGCACTCCTATCATTGTTATGGATATTAATCAGTGTAGTAGAGTATATATTCAAGATCTTCTTCCATTACTAATAGTGAGTTCTTTTTAGTGTGGTGTTTAGCTTGTCTTTACTTTGTTCTTTACTATAAGACACATTGAGTCATTTTGCCAGTGTGGGATCGTGCTTATCTGCATATTCATTGAAATTTCAGTACAAGCTATTCAGTTTAGGTGCATTTGGGCTTTTGACAAAGAACTGTTTTCATTCCCTTCTTAGTGGAATAGCTGTTCTTGAATATGGCACCCTTAGAGCTCCTTCGATTTGTGGTGTTATTAAACAACGCTTCCTTTGTTCATCAGTATGCAGATTAGACTATGTGCAAACTTCAGGGAGCAATCATGGTCTCTGCCCCAAGGAGGATTATGGGCCTAACCTTTATCCGCCTTCTCTCTCATATCATCTACGGAAATAATAATGGATTCCGTGGAGTGAAAGGGGGTCTAAAATTGAGGAGCCTTCAGTAAAGGAGCAGAGGTAATGTGCTATCAGCTAAACAACTAATCTGCTATCAGTGCGCCATTGGCAATTGTTGTGCTCTACAAGTCTGTTTCTTTAATTCATTCAGTGGGAAACGTGAGCCTCCAGAATCTTGGCTAGGTAGGGAGAAGGGAAATTGGGGTGTAATTCTTTAAAATAGAGGGCTTGTCCCCTGCTTTTAAGGAGGGACAGAATCACTGCTTCTTTAAAAGTAAGGGGGACCACGCCCTGGCTCAAAGATACGTTGAGCATGACCATCGCCAAATCAGGAAACTGAAAAAATTAGCCTATTGCATTCAGGTGGGGCAAATGATGTTAGGGGAGCAAGATTTGACCTTTGTTAACAACTTTGACAGAACATCTCCAGTAAATAAAGGAAAAGCATTAAGAAGGAAAGGGTTCCGAGTGGGACTGATAGGGAGCACTAGGTGGATACTGTGTTTGATTATCCTAATCTTTTCGATGAAAAAAAGTTAAGTTCATCACACAAGGCTTGTGTTGGGGTCACTGGGGCATTTAGGTGGGCCGGATTGAGACTGTTTTGAATATTCAAACTACTTTATATTTGCAACTTGTCATTGAATAAGAAACTGTTTAAGTCCATTAAATCCCCGAACGCTAAGTTTTACTTTAAGCCAAACTTAAACATAAGCCAAGTGATCATTTTCTTAAGGAAGTGTTAAAACTCTCGTTTGGCAGAAATTCAAGAACATTTATGGCCTGCAGCTGAAAGATTGACTCTTTGGATCAAAGTTAAAACCTGGCAAGAAACATTTTCCACTTTCTTGTTGGCACAGACTACTTCCTACCAGAAAAATGTGGTATTGAGGTCCATTCCCAAGTTAACTCTGAAACATTATGTGGTGTGAAGAATCCTAGTGCTGCGCCTTGATTGTAATTGTGTAGTGGTCGATTAGCACAGCTGTGACCTTCATTGGCCTCAAAAGGCTCTTTAATATATTTAAAGCTGTCATTTCTAGCTAAACCATTATAAAGCTGCATGACCTCACAATTGGCAAAATGTATCATACAGACCTCATCCTGGAGGTCACCAGACCTGACCAAGCTACAGCACGGAAACGCCAATCCTGTAAGTGGTGGATGGTGAATAGAAGCTATTCCTAGAGTAAATGTCCCATAATAAGAAAAACTCCTTCCTATTCATGTTAGGCTCCACCCGCATTCATTAACCCACCCTGAGACTCCATTCCCCTGCCCTCTGACTCCCGCCTTCAGACACACTTGGACTACTGTCTTTCCCTGCCCTTCACCTCTTTCCTTCCTTGCCCTCTGAACCTTGGTTCCACTTCCGCTGGTCTCTTTCCTTACCCTCCCCTCAAACCCCTCTTTACCCTGCCCTCAGAGTCCCTTCATCCTTCACCCACATACTCGCTCCCAACACATAGACTCTTTCCTCACGCAAGACTGCCTCCCCACCCAATGACTCCCTCCCCACCCAAGGACTCCCTCCCCACCCAAAGACTCCCTCCCCACCCAAAGACTCCCTCCCCACCCAAGGACTCCCTCCCCACCCAAGGACTCCCTCCCCACCCAAAGACTCCCTCCCCACCCAAGGACTCCCTCCCCACCCAAAGACTCCCACCCCACCCAAGGACTCCCTCCCCACCCAAGGACTCCCTCCCCACCCAAGGACTCCCTCCCCACCCAAGGACTCCCTCCCCACCCAAGGACTCCCTCCCCACCCAAGGACTCCCTCCCCACCCAAGGACTCCCTCCCCACCCAAGGACTCCCTCCCCACCCAAGGACTCCCTCCCCACCCAAGGACTCCCTCCCCACCCAAGGACTCCCTCCCCACCCAATGACTCCCTCCCCATCCAATGACTCCCTTCACACCCAATGACTCCCTTCACACCCAATGACTCCCTTCACACCCAATGACTCCCTTTACACCCAATGACTCCCTTTACACCCAATGACTCCCTTTACACCCAATGACTCCCTTTACACCCAATGACTCCCTTTACACCCAATGACTCCCTTCCCACTCAAGGACTCCATTCACACTTGGACTACTGTCTTTCCCTGCCCTTCACCTCTTTCCTTCCTTGCCCTCTGAACCTTGGTTCCACTTCCGCTGGCCTCTTTCCTTACCACATCCTCATTCTCTTTCCTTACCCTCCCCTCAAACCCCTCTTTACCCTGCCCTCAGAGTCCCTTCATCCTTCACCCACATACTCGCTCCCAACACATAGACTCTTTCCTCACGCAAGACTGCCTCCCCACCCAATGACTCCCTCCCCACCCAAGGACTCCCTCCCCACCCAAGGACTCCCTCCCCACCCAAAGACTCCCTCCCCACCCAAAGACTCCCTCCCCACCCAAGGACTCCCTCCCCACCCAAGGACTCCCTCCCCACCCAAAGACTCCCTCCCCACCCAAGGACTCCCTCCCCACCCAAAGACTCCCACCCCACCCAAGGACTCCCTCCCCACCCAAGGACTCCCTCCCCACCCAAGGACTCCCTCCCCACCCAAGGACTCCCTCCCCACCCAAGGACTCCCTCCCCACCCAAGGACTCCCTCCCCACCCAAGGACTCCCTCCCCACCCAATGACTCCCTCCCCATCCAATGACTCCCTTCACACCCAATGACTCCCTTCACACCCAATGACTCCCTTCACACCCAATGACTCCCTTCACACCCAATGACTCCCTTTACACCCAATGACTCCCTTTACACCCAATGACTCCCTTTACACCCAATGACTCCCTTCCCACTCAAGGACTCCATTCACACTTGGACTACTGTCTTTCCCTGCCCTTCACCTCTTTCCTTCCTTGCCCTCTGAACCTTGGTTCCACTTCCGCTGGCCTCTTTCCTTACCACATCCTCATTCTCTTTCCTTACCCTCCCCTCAAACCCCTCTTTACCCTGCCCTCAGAGTCCCTTCATCCTTCACCCACATACTCGCTCCCAACACATAGACTCTTTCCTCACGCAAGACTGCCTCCCCACCCAATGACTCCCTCCCCACCCAAGGACTCCCTCCCCACCCAAGGACTCCCTCCCCACCCAAAGACTCCCTCCCCACCCAAAGACTCCCTCCCCACCCAAAGACTCCCTCCCCACCCAAGGACTCCCTCCCCACCCAAGGACTCCCTCCCCACCCAAGGACTCCCTCCCCACCCAAAGACTCCCTCCCCACCCAAGGACTCCCTCCCCACCCAAGGACTCCCTCCCCACCCAAAGACTCCCACCCCACCCAAGGACTCCCTCCCCACCCAAGGACTCCCTCCCCACCCAAGGACTCCCTCCTCACCCAAGGACTCCCTCCCCACCCAAAGACTCCCTCCCCACCCAAAGACTCCCTCCCCACCCAAGGACTCCCTCCCCACCCAAGGACTCCCTCCCCACCCAAGGACTCCCTCCCCACCCAAGGACTCCCTCCCCACCCAATGACTCCCTTCACACCCAATGACTCCCTTCACACCCAATGACTCCCTTCACACCCAATGACTCCCTTCACACCCAATGACTCCCTTCACACCCAATGACTCCCTTCACACCCAATGACTCCCTTCACACCCAATGACTCCCTTCACACCCAATGACTCCCTTCACACCCAATGACTCCCTTTACACCCAATGACTCCCTTTACACCCAAGGACTCCCTTCGCACCCAAGGACTCCCTTCGCACCCAAGGACTCCCTTCGCACCCAAGGACTCCCTTCACACCCAATGACTCCCTTCACACCCAATGACTCCCTTTACACCCAATGACTCCCTTCACACCCAATGACTCCCTTCACACCCAATGACTCCCTTCACACCCAATGACTCCCTTCACACCCAATGACTCCCTTCACACCCAATGACTCCCTTTACACCCAATGACTCCCTTTACACCCAATGACTCCCTTTACACCCAATGACTCCCTTTACACCCAATGACTCCCTTTACACCCAATGACTCCCTTTACACCCAATGACTCCCTTTACACCCAATGACTCCCTTTACACCCAATGACTCCCTTTACACCCAATGACTCCCTTTACACCCAATGACTCCCTTTACACCCAATGACTCCCTTCACACCCAATGACTCCCTTCACACCCAATGACTCCCTTCACACCCAATGACTCCCTTCACACCCAATGACTCCCTTCACACCCAATGACTCCCTTCCCACTCAAGGACTCCATTCCCAATCAAAGATTCCCTTCCTCCCTCCCTCCCTACAGATTTCCCCCCCCCCTCACCCATCCATAGACACTTTTCCTCTCCACCCTAGAGTCCCTTGGTCCTCCATCATGATGCCTTCATATTCTGTCTGTCTTCAGGGTCTAGCACCCCTCCGCATACGTCATTTCCCCAACCTCAGACTATCATTCCTCTCTGCCTACTACCAGACTCCTGTTCCAATCCTCAACCTCAAACTCGTGTTCCTTTCTGCCAACCATAAGCCTCCCTTCCTAATTCCTCAAACATGCATTCCCGAACCGCAGACTTTAAAAAATATTTTTATAAAACAAATTATTGAGATTATGCAATAAAATAGGTGGAAATCGCAGATGTAATGAACCTTATATCGTAACTGATTGGCCTGATAGGAAAAGCCAACATGTTATAAGTCATCATAATTAGACGATAAAAAATATTGTGCCAATCTAGGAAAAGGGCTAGAAAAGACTTGTTTGTTCTGCCTATTCTCACTTTTCCTTCCATTAGACCGCCTTTCTTCCTCATATTGTCTTCCCCATTAGTTCTATACTCCCACTGTCTTTCCACACACTATTTCCCTTTGCTCTAATACACCATTCTCTTTCTGCTGTTAGACTTTGCTTGTCCTCCCCCCAGATCCCCTTCGTGACTCTCAAACTCTTTTCTCTCTCTGCCTGCCCTCGGTGTACTGGTCAGATCTCCCACCTCCAGCCCTCACATAAAACGATCAGACTCTCTACTACCTATTTCCTGTGGCCAGACAATTCCTCTCTTCCCCCACTCCCAGATTGAATAGCCGAATGCCGATGCTCCGCCCCCGCTGCCTCCCCACAGAATGCTTATCCCCTTTCTCTTAAACAAAAACACATTTTTATCATATTTTCTCCTCTTCCTTTCCCCTTCCCTAAAGGTCCTTAGACTCACTTTCCCTTTCCTCCAGTTCCATTTTCCTACCTCAGGCCTCTTTGTCCTGTGCCTCCATCCCTCCATCATCCAAGGCCCAGAGCCAAGGGTAGATGTTTTGGTGACATTTCCCCACAGACCAAGTACAGCACCAGAGGAGTCTGGTGGCTTGACGTGTATGATCCCTCACACTCTCGTTCCAAAATCTGAACAATATGGTGAGATTCTTAAAAAAAGCAACATATTTTGGAGTATGAGTATTGTTCTATCTTTGTGCTAATTAATACGAAATTACGCCTTTTAGAGATTTTTAAGAAAGCAACATGATTTGTAGTATGTATAAAGTTTTTGGTTATTCTATCTTTGTGGCAATTAATATGAAATTATACCCTTTAAAGCACAGTGAACCAGGATCATCCTGAATGTTCAGAAAATGTGTTAAATGTTTAGAAAAATCGCCTGGGTAAATTTGGGGACTAGAAGCTAGTACTCACCTGATAGTAAGACACAATTAGTTGAGAAGAAGGAATTTAGAGTGGTGCACACAAGGTATGAGTGTTTAGCCTATTCTCCTAAGATGAGACCCCCTCAAAGGGAGCCCTGTACATGACTAGCAAACCTGGGCACACACTATAACATAAACGGTTGAATTCCCTACAGTATTAACTATTGATTTACTACACGTGAAGATAGACATGGCGTCCGTTCTAAACACCGGCGAACACCGAGGGGTCATGTTATGAAAAGAAGACTAGAGGGACCGTCCTCGACCCCTGTGCCTTCTTGTCGTCCATACGCTGGGGCTGCCATAACTTACCATACCCTGATCTTACGCTACCGAAGTTATAGCACACATTACACTTTTACGCTGGGACTCCTTGAACTTACCAAACTCTGATTTCAATACAACAGAAGAAAAAGCATTATATATTTATTATACAGTTAATTAAAACCGTAACATACAAACTTCATAGTAATACTTAATACAATTTCAAAGATAAGAAATTGTATACATATTTATAAAATCTGACAATACGAAAAAATGTCAATTCCAAAAGCAGCATTTCAAGTTGATGGAATATATCCCAATTAGCCGATTGGTCTAAAAGGGGGAGCATATAATATGAGAGACAATAACAAAATGTCACAATGCTTGTTACTGAGAGTTAACTTTCATTAACGTTCGTTTGTGCTTGTCTTCTCTTAGTGCTGGGCATTATGCAGTACAATTAAAATAATATTAACACACTTCCCAGCCCTTGCTAGAACTTGGGCTGAATTATTACTGAAGCACAAATCAGATGCTTCTCTGCAATGTCTTAGTAGTTATTCCCGATAGACTGGGACCAGTAGACGTCGACGTTCGTTCAGAAGAAAAAGCACATTACCCTTGGATTACCTCTTGTATATTTAACTACGAGGACTACAAGAGAAACTCAGGTGATGACCATTTGACTGTTCACTAGCATCTACCCGAACAGTACGGCAGAACTACCACAAATGTGGCCTTATCGTGCCTCTAAATAGACCTTGTGGTATAACTAACAGCCCTGACGAAGTCGCTAAACCGATGAAACACGTGTTGGCTACGTGAACAACAAACAAGATCTGCAAATAAAACATCTCTGCTGCCATCAAATAATGGGATGTTTGCATTATTCATATGAAGCAATACCTTCTTTTCTATGCTACCGTATACATCAGTTACTACTGTACGGAATTCAAGCGTTTTTGTATATAGTGTGTGCCCAAGGTTTGTTAGTCGTGCGTTAAATGGTGTTTTGGAAGCAACTATAGTTGAGTGCAGAAAAAGGCATAAGTGAACATAAATACAAATGTAGATGGGGAAGTGCGTCCCCTTCCTCGAGGCACTTTTTGGGAAATGTTGACAAAGGATGCATTTGGAGGCATGTTTTACTAACGACAGTTCATAATAATACGGAGTATTTTTAAAGGCATCTCTAAGCACGTTAGCATTTAGTTATGAGTGCACATATGTGATGCTTCTAAAGACATGCCCCACTGTCAGAGCTCCACCAACTATACCTGGCTTCTGTGGGAGAGACCTTGATGAAACAGGTGGCAGGACAGGTAGACAAGGTTGGTCTAGGGCAGGGGTCTTCAAACTGGGAGGCAGGCCCTCTCATGTGGCCTCAAGTGATCCCTCGGGGGAGTTGCGGGCTCCAGCCTCTGACCAAAAGAAGCATTATGCAAATAGCAGTGCTTTGTTTAAAGCTGAAAAAAAATGATTAGCAGTAAGCAGCTCTGTAAAGGGCCATCACTAACAAGTTTTGTCATTTATATCCGAGCTGGGAGTGTGTGTCAAGAGGGAAGGGTCTTCAAATATTCTTCAAAACCCACACTTCTACTACAAATATTTACACTGTTGATACTTGTTCGTGTAGTAAGGCCTGCCTGAGAAGAATAGTATGTTTAGCAATCATGCATTCAATTACATTTTTAAAATAGTAGCAGAATTGAACTGCAATGTTTAAATAAGTGTAGACATATTTAAACATTGCCAATTGAATAGTATAATTGTGAAAAGTTCTTAGGGGGCCCCAAGTGATTTCTTTTTTTCACTGGGGAGTAGGGGGTGGGGATTGTGGTGTAAACAATTGGGAAGACTACTGGTCTAGGGTGATTATTTTTTTTTGTAAGCTCAATTTTTCATTTTCAAGTGTGATAAAATCACAGCAAACATACAGGCAGTCTGAAAAGCATCAGTGAGCTAATCAGGCACATACAAGTAGCAGCTGCAATGAAAAAACATTTGGATCAGGTACAGACACATTTGATAATCAGGAAATAAAAGAGAACAAGCAACTCAGTTCCCCCAATCAGGCCAGGCCTCGGACCGCTGCCAGTGCGACAGCAAGCGTGCATAAAGGGGGACGACTAACCCGTATATACCGAAACTGGCAGGCGAAATATTGGTATGCCTTAATCAGAAGTCTCATCAGCAGTTGTAAGGAGATAATCTCGCCAGGTGTGCCTGATATCTTTTGGTCGATATGTGGGGGGCTGCATTAAAGCAAATACTAGACTGGTGGTGTCAAAATAAATCATATCTTTCAACCATTCTGACTCTTTAGGGCTAACTGTACTTGCTCACCCCATTGCTACTCTGCGCTTGGCAAGCAATATAGCCATGGCGACATATCCGCGGATGCCCTGTGGAACTTTTTTAACATAGCCCAGTAAGGCCTGCAGGGGATCAGGTTCAATTGTAGTGCTAGTCATGGTGGATAGAAGTGTGAGAAAACATGTCCAGTTTTGTTGAATAACGGGGCACTTTCAAGCAAAGTGCATAAAATCCGCTGATCTGCCTTGCATTTGGGGCAGTGGTGCAGACAGGTAGGATCTATTCTAGCCAGGCTGCGCGGAGTAGAGTATGCACGGTGTAGAAATGTATAATGCTCTAGCTTGTGATGCTGATTGGGAGAGGCAAGCTAGGTCTGTGTACAGCTGTAGCGCCAGGTTTTAGCAGGGTAATGTGTCCCAGGTTCTGTTCCCATGCAGCCGTGACTATATTAGTACAGTCAGGGCGCAGCGCAACACTAGCTTGGTATATGTTGGAGTTATGCCGCGTCCTCTCGGTGGAATTGATATCTAGTGTCAGCACACCAAAATCGTCCGCCTCCAGTGGGAAGGACGAACCTTGTCTCGCAAAGTGATATCCAGTCGCCGCAATATGAAGCGATCCATGTACGCGGCATCAACAAAACGGTTGTAGGCAGCCTGTATGATGAAGTGTCCGTCTGGGAACAGATTCCGTAGTGTTCTTAGATGGAGGGATGTTAATGTGCATAGCACTATCTTTTCCCTTGAGAGAAGGAGCAATGGATTGTGCTGGAGAGGGACTATATATATATATATATATATATATATATATATATATGTATATATGTATGTATATATATATATATATATGTATATATGTATGTATATATATATATATATATGTATATATGTATGTATATATATATATATGTATGTATGCCGGGTCTGGTGGACGAAGGCGTCTGCTGCAGGGACCTGTGATCAACCTCATGGTCACAGTTTTTTTTTGGTCTAGCCCCGCCCCCGTCCCCACTGACCCCGCCCCCACCGGTGCGGCCCTCGGACACAAACCACACTGTAAATTTGGCCCCCGATAGAAAGTTTGTGAGTACCCATGATCTAGGGAAACCTACCAAACCTACACATTTCTGGAAACTAGACACCCGGGGAAGTCCAGTGAGGTATGGCTTGCGTGGGTCCCCTAATGTGTTCCTACCCACTATCCCCTGCAAACGTCAAATTTAGCTAAAGAAATCTCTTTTTTCTCAAATTTCTGTGTGGGAAAGGTTTGGAATCTACGTGGATCAACAAATTTCTTCCCACCCAGTGTTCCCCTAGGTCTCCCGATAAAAATGATACCTCACTCGCGTGGGTGGGTCAAGTACCCGCGACAGGCAAGGACCC